>NC_092500.1:114142219-114246121 GCF_047511675.1 Marmota flaviventris
TAACCCTATACCTTACCCTAAGCCAAACCCTCTCCCTAAAGCTACTCTAGTCCTAACCTTAACCTTAGCCTACCCCAAACCCTATTACTAGTCCTAAACCTAGCCCTCATTCTAGCTTTAGCTCTAATCCTAAACATGACACTTATTCTGATCCTAACACTAACACTAGATCTAAACCTGACCCTAACACAAACCGAAAACTAACACTACCCTTACTGGTAAACCTATACTTAAAGCTAACAGTAACACTAGCACTATACCAAACCTAACCCTAAATATATTCATAAATCTAGCCTTAGCCCTTAAACAACCCTAGCACTAGTTCTAACAATAACCCTTAACCTAACATAAAGACTAAATCTATCACGAGACCAAATGCTAATCCTAATTGTGGTGCTAAGCATACAACTAAACCTAACCCAACAATGACACTTACCCCAATAGAAACCCTACCTCTAAAATTTATCCTAAACCAAAACCTAACCCTAATACTAGATTTATCCATAACTCTGACCCTAACACAAGCCATAACAATATCCCTAGCTCTTACATTACCCATAGCCCTAATGTTAGCCCTAAACATCACACAAAACCTAGCCCTTATGCTAGCTCTAAACCTAGACCTAATCATAACCCTAACCATAACCTTAGACCTAACTCTTATGCTAACCCTTGCTCTAGCCCTAACCCTAGCTCAAACTCTAATCCTCAGTCTAAACATAACCCTAAATCTAAACCTAACCCTAAATCTAAACCTAACCCTAGTCCTGACTCAAACCCTAACCCTTGCCCTAGCCCTAACCCTACCTCAAATGCCTACACTTACCCTAAACCTAACCCTAACATTAACCCTAGGCCTAACCCTAACCCTAACCCTAATCCTAACCTTAACCCTAGCCCTAAACTTAGCTCTAAACCTATCCATTACCCTAAAGATAAGCCTAACCCAAATGCTATCCCTAGGCCTAACTTTAACCCTATTGCTAACACTAACCCTATTCACTATTCTAAACCTAACCGGAACTAAAAAACGAATACTTTCCATAACCCTAAACCTAACCCACTGCTAATTCAAGCATTAACCCTAAATCTTAACCTAAACCAAACCCTATCCTGACACTGACCCTAATAATACACCTGGTTCTAAACTTGACCCATCCCTAAACCTAATCCTTATAATAGACATAGCTATAACCTAACACTAAAACTAATACTACCCATAAACCTAGACCTGACATTAACCCTAGCCCTAATCCAAGCCCTAGCCCTAAAACAAACCCTCAGCTTAACACTAAACCTAGCCTTAATTCTAACCCTTACCATAACCTTATCCCTAACCCTATTTCTAACCCTCGCCATAGCCCTAAAGCTAGCTATAACCCTATCATTACCCCTAAATCTAATCCTAACCCTAACACTAACACTAACCCTAAACCTAACACTAACCCTAGCACTAATCCTAGCCCTAATTTAGCCCTAACCCTAAACCTATCCCTAACCCTAGCCCAAAGACTAACTCAAACTCTTGACCTAGCCCTATTTCTAGTTCTAACCCTATGCATTACCATAACCCTAACACTAGTCCTAACCTTATCCCTAACCCTAGCCATAGCCCTAAACCTAGATATAACCATAACAATAAATCTAAGCCTAAACTTGACCCTACCACTAGCCCAAACACTATTGCTAATCATAAAACTAGCCTTAATCCTAGGCCTAGTTCTAAAACAAAACTGAACCATGGCCCTATCCCTAACCATAGCCTAACCTAAAACCTAGACCTGACATTAGCCCTATCCCTTTCTTTAATTCTAATTTTAAGCCAAGACTTAATCCTAACCCTAATTTTAACCCCAGCCTTAACCCTAAATTTATCCATTACCCTAGCACTAAACATAGCTGTAACATCATACCTTACACTAAGCCTAATGCTAACCCTAAACCTAGCCCTAAACCTAGGCCTAAATCTCACTAACCCTACCCCAAACCATATCTCTATTACTAGTCCTAGTCCTAATCCTAGCCCTCATTCTAGCTCTAACCCTAACTCAAACCATGTCCCTTATTCTGAATCTAACACTAACCCTAGGTCTAAACCTGACACTAACCCTAAAGCAAACCCTACCCCTACCCCTACCGGTAGACCTATACCTAAATCTAACAGTAACACTAGCACTAGACCAAACCTAATCCTAAATAGAGTCATAAATCTAGCCTTATCCCTAAATAAAAACCTAGCACTAGCCCTAACAATAACCGTTAACCTAACGTAAAGAGTAACCCTATCCCTAGACCCAACACTAGCAATAAATCTGGCCCTCACCCTAAACCTAACCCTAACCCAACTATGACAGTTACCCCAAGTCAAACCCTAGCTCTAAATCTTATCCTAAACCAAAACCTAACTAGAACACTGGACTTATCCATAACCCAAACCCTAAAACTAGCCATAACCATATCCTTAGATCTTACATTACCCATAGCCCTAATGATAGTCATAAACCTCACACAAAACATTGCCCTTATCCTAGCCGTAAACCTAATGTAAAGACTAACTCTATTGTAACCCTAACTATGATCCTAGACCTAACCCTAAACCTAACCCTCGCCCTAACCCTAATTCTAACTCAAACTCTAACTTTAATCTAAACATAACCCTAATGCTAACCCTAAAATTATCCCTCAATCTAACCCTAACCCTCATGCTAGCCCTGATCCTAGCTCAAATGTGAACATTTACCCCAAAACTAACCCTGACTCTAACCCTAGGCCTAAACTGAACCTTATTACTAATTCTAACCTTAACCCTAGCCATAACCTTACCTCTAACCCTATCCATTACCCTAAAGATAAGCCTAACCCAAATGCTAATCCTAGGCCTAATGCTAACACTATTGGTAACACTAACCCTATTCCTTACTCTAAACCTAACCAGAACCCTTAACCTAACCCTATCAATTACCCTAACTCAGACCCTAACCCTATCCCTAAAGCTAATTCAAGCCTTAACCCTAAAGCTTAACCTAAACCAAACCCTACTCGAACCCTGACCCTAATAATACACCTAGCTTTAAACCTGACCCTTAACCTAAACTGAACCCTAACACTAGACCTAGCCATAACCTAACCCTAAAATTAACCATAACCATAAACCCAGACCTGACATTAGCACCAGTCCTAATCCTAGCCCTAACCCTAACAAAAACACTATTCCTCATTTTAGGCCTATACCTAGCCTTAATCCAAACCCAAACCCTAACTCTTGCCCTATCTCTAATTTTAACCCTCACCCTATACCTGAACTTAGGTATAACCCCATCATTACCCCTAACCCTATCACTAAACCTAACCCTAACACTATCCATATCTCTAGCCCTAACCACAGGCATAACCATAACTAACCCTAGCCCTAATCCTAGCCCTAATTTAGCCCTAACCATAAATATACCCCTAACCTTGGCCTAAGACTAACTCTAACTCTCCCCCAGCACTATTTCTAGTTCTAACCCTATCCATTAAAAATAAACATAACACAAGCCCTAACCTTAGCCCTAACCCTAGCCCTAGACCCTACTCTAGATCTAAACATAACTCTACATTTGACTCTAACCCTAAGCCTCATCCTAAACCTACAACTAGACCTAACACTATTGCTAATCCTAAAACCAGCCGTAAACTTAGGCTTATCCCTTAAACAAAACCGAGACATTGTCCTAACCCTAAATATTAACCTAAACCAAACCCTAACCCTAAACCTAGCCATAACATTCTAGCTCTAATTCAGGTCCTCATTCTAAAATTAACCTGGACCCTGAATTATATTCTAACACTAATGTTATTTCTAAATAACACACAAATCCTAAAGATAGCGCTAACACTACATACAGACCAAATACTAACTCTAATTACAACCTTAGTTCTCATATTAGCCATATCCCTAACCCTAGCTCTAAAGCTAACAGAAAAACTGGCCCTAATCTGAGCCCTAACCCAAGAAATAAGCCTAAACCTAAACCTAGCCTTATACCCCTAACCCTAACCCTAAACCTAGCCCTATCCCTAGCTTTAACTCTATCACTTACCCTAAGCGAAACCCTATCCATAATGCTAACCTTAGTCCTAATCCTAATCCATAGCCTAATTCAAACCTTAATTCTATTAGTAGTCCTAACTCTAGCCCTCATTCTAGCTCTAACCCTAACTCAAATTCTTACCCTAAAACACACCCTCAGTCTAAATCTGACCTCAACCTAAACCAAAACCTAAACATAGCCCTAACAGTAAACTTATACCTAAACCTAACCCTAACTCTAGCCCTACTCGAACCCTGACCCTAATAATACACCTAGCTTTAAACCTGACCCTTAACCTAAACTTAACCCTTACACTAGACCTAGCCATAAACTAACCCTGAAATTAACCATAACCATAAACCCAGACCTGACATTAGACCAGTCTTAATCTTAGCCCTAACCCTAACACAAACACTAGTCCTCATCTTAGGCCTATACCTAGCTTTAATCCTAACCCAAACCCTAACTCTATCTCTTTCTCTTATTTTAACCCTCACCCTAGACCTGAACTTAGGTATAACCTCATCATTTCCCCTAACCCTATCACTAAACCTAACCCTGACATTAGACCAGTCTTAATCTTAGCCCTAACCCTAACACAAACACTAGTCCTCATCTTAGGCCTATACCTAGCTTTAATCCTAACCCAAACCCTAACTCTATCTCTATCTCTTATTTTAACCCTCACCCTAGACCTGAACTTAGGTATAACCTCATCATTTCCCCTAACCCTATCACTAAACCTAACCCTAAAATTATCCATATCTCTAGCCTTAACAATAGGCATAACCCTAACACGAACCCTAGCACTAATCCTAGCCCTAATTTAGCCCTAACCATAACTCTACCCCTAACCTTGGCCTAAGACTAACTCTAACTCTCCCCCAGCACTATTTTTAGTTCTAACCCTATCCATTACAATATACATAACACAAGACCTAACCTTAGCCCTAACCTTAGCCCTAGACCCTACTCTAGATCTAACCATAACTCTACATTTGACTCTAACCCTAAGTCTAATCCTAAACCTACAACTAGACCTAACACTATTGCTAATCCTAAAACCAGCCGTAAACTTAGCCTTATCCCTTAAAAAAAAAAAGAGAGACATTGTCCTAACCCTAAATATTAACCTAAATTAAACCCTAACCCTAACCCTAAACCTAGCCGTAACGTTCTAGCTCTAATTCAAGTCCTAGTCATAAATTAACCCTGACCCTGACTTATATTCCATCACTAATGTTATTTCTAAATATCACACAAATCCTAAAGATAGTGCTAACTAGATCTAGACCAAATACTAACTCTAATCAAAACCTTAGTTCTTATACTAGCCATAAGCCTAACCCTAGCCCTAAAGCTAACAGAAAAACTGGCCCTAATCTGAGCCCCAACCCAAGAAGTAAACCTAAACCTAAGCCTAGCATTGGCCCTAACCCTAACCCCAACCCTAAACCTAGCCCTATCCCTAGCTCTAACTCTCTCACTTACCCTAAGCCAAACCCTATCCATAATGCTAACCTTAGTCCTAATCCTAATCCATAGCCTAATCCAAACCCTAATCCTATTACTAGTCCTAACTCTAGCCCTCATCCTAGCTCTAACCCTAACTCAAATCATTACCCTAACACAAACCCTCAGTCTAACTCTGACCTCACCCTAAACCAAACCCTAAAACTAGCCCTACCAGTAAATGTATACCTAAACCTAACCCTAACTCTAGCCCTAGACCCTAGCCTAATCCTTAATATAGCCATAACTCTAGACCTAGACCTAAAAGAACACCCAGAGCCCTAGCCCTAACATAATCCTTAACCTAAAGCCAACACTAACCCTATCCCTAGTCCTAACTCTATTCATAATTCTGGCTTTCACCTTAAACCTAACTCAAACCTAAACACTGACCCTAACACTAACATTAAACCTATCTCTAAACCTGAATCTAACCGAAAACCTTAACCTAACACTAGACATAGCCATAACTCTAACCCTAAAACTAGCTCTAACCAGAACCCTAGATCTTTCATTACATATAGGCTTAACCCTGGGCCTAAACCTAACACAAAAATTAGCCCTAATCTGAGGTCTAAACCTACCCTAAGCATAACCATGATCCTAAATGTAACCCTAACCCTAACCCTCACCTTACACATAACCCTAGCTCAAAGCCTAACCCTTAGCCTAAACATAACCAAAGCCCTATTCCTAAACAAAAACCTAATCTTAGCCCTAATCTTAACCTTAAATCTAGTACTAACACTAGTTCTAACCCTAACATTACCCTAACCCTAACCCTAACGATAACCCTAGCCTTAAATCTAACCCTATCCCTAACCCTAATCAAAAACCTAACCCTCAACCTAACCCTAAACCTAAACCTTGCCATAAACTTAACCCTAAACATTACCATAAATCAAAACTAAACCTATCCCTAAACCTATAATTAACCATAACCTAAATTTAACCCTATACCTAATCTTACATCTAATCCAATAAATTACTCTAAAACTAACCCTAAACCTAATGAAGACCCTAGCCCTAAACCCAACCCTAACCATAACCATAATCATAACCCTAACCCAGACCTAACACTAAACCTAACACTTCTGCTAGCCCTATCCAGAGCTTAATCCCTAACCCATACCCTAACCCTAACAATAGCCAAATCCCTAACCATAACACTAACTCTATCCCTAGCCCTAACACTAAACCTAGCCCTTATCCTAGCCCTAATTTAGCCCAATTCCTAACTCTAAACCAAACCCTAGAATTAAGACTAACTATAATTCTCAGACAATACCTATCCCTACTTCTAACCCTATACTTACTGTAACCCTAACCCAAGCTCTAATCCTAGTCATAACCCTTACACTATTCTTAGCCCTAGTACTAACTCTAGATCGAAACCTATCTCTAAAACTAACCCTAACCCAATGACTTAGCCTAACCCTGAAACTAGTTCTAACCCTAATGCTAATTCTAAAATTGCCTTAACCCTAGCCCAAGCACTAAAACAAAACAGAGCCATACCCCTAACACTAATCCTTACCCTAGAACAAACCCTAACACTACACCAGTCCTAACCCTAGCCATAATTTGACACCTAATCCTAACCCTAAACATAACCATGAGCCTGACTCATATCCAAACACTAAACCTAGCTCTAAACATCAACCTAACCTTAAACCTAACTCTAACACTACACCTAGCCCTAAACCTAACCCTAAAACTAACCCTAATAGTAACCCTAGTTTTTACAATAGCTGTAACCATAACACTAGCCCTAACCCTAATACAATACTAGCCCTAATCCAAGGCTTAACACAAGCTTTAACCCTAAACCTAACCCTAACCCTAGTCCTAACCCTAGCTTTAACTCTATTTCTTACCCTAAGCCAAACCTCACCCTAATTCTCACCATATTCTTAGCACTAATCCATAGCCTAACCAAAGCCTAACTCTATAACTAGTCCTAACCCTAGCCTTCATCCTAGATCTAACCAAATTCCAAACCCTAACCCTATCCCTGACCATTATTCTGACCCTAACATTAATCTTAGGTCTAAATCTAAACCTAATCCTAAACCGAAACCTAACACTAGCCCTACTGGTTACCTTATAACTAAACTAACCCTAACACTAACACTAGACCTAAAACGACTCCTAAATCTAGCCATAACTATAGCTATAGTCCTAAAGACAAACTTGACCTAGCCTTAACAATAACCCTTAACTTAACCCAAACTCTAACCCTACCTCTAGACCTAACTCTGGTTTAACCCTAATACTAGCCTTACTCTAGACCTAACATTAGCCCTATCCCTAACTCTAACCCTATTCCTTACACTAAGCCAAACCCTAACCCAAAGCCTAATCCTAGTTCTAATCCAAATCCTTAGTCTAACTTAAACTCTAACTATATTACTAGTCTTAACCCTAGTCCTCATTCTACCTCTAAACCTAATCCTGACCCTCATCTGACCCTGAGTAACCCTAGGTCTAAACCTGACCCTAACCCTAAACCAAATCCTAACACTAGCCTTACTGGTAACCCTATACCTATACCTAAGCCTAACACTAGACCTAGACCCAAAGCTAATCCTAAATATAGCTATAACTCTAGCCCTAGACTTAAACAAAAACCTAGCACTAGCCCTACAGTAACTCCTAACATAAACCAAATACTTACCCTATTCCTACACCTAAAAATAGTGCTAATTCTGGCTCTAAGCCTAACCCTAACCATATCCCAAAACTGACCCTGATTCTAACACTGAACCTAGCTTTAAACCTGACACTCACCCAAAACCTAGACCTAACACTACACCTAGCCATAACCCTAACCCTAAAACTAGCCCTAATCATAACCCTAGCTCTTACATTACCCATGGCCCTAACACTAGGCCTAAACTAACACAAAGTCTAGCCCTAATCCTAGGTCTGAACATAGCCCTAAGTATAACCATAAATCTAACTCTAGCCCTAACCCTAACCCTAAGCCTTGCTTTAGACCTAACCCTAGCTCAAAGCCTAAACTTTACCCTTAACATAACCCAAGTCCTATCCCAAAACATAACCTAACACTGGCCCGAATCCTAAGCTTAACCATAGCCCTAACCATAGCTCTAATTATATCTACTACCCTAACCCTAGCCCTAAACCTAACCATAACCCTAGCCCTAAACCTAGTTCTAATTCTATCCATTACCCTAACTATAATCCTAACCCTAATATTAAGCCTACGCTTAACCCTAAGCCTATCCCAATCCCTAAACCTATCCATTGCCCTAAAGCTAACCTGAACCCTAACCCTAAGCCTATTCATTACCCTAACCCTTACTCTAATACTAATGCTAATTTGAGCCATAAACCTAAACATTAACCTAAACAAAACCTTAAGCCAAACACTGACCCTAATAATACACATAGCTCTAAACTTGACCCTTACTCTAAATCTAACCCTTACTCTAGACCTAACCATAAACATAACCCAAAACATATTCCTAACTGTAACCCTTGCCCTGACATTATCCCTATCCCTAATCCTAGCCCTAACCCTAACACGAACACTAGTTCTCATCCTAGCCCAAAACCTAGCCTTAATCATAACCCTAACCCTAATTCTAACAAATTCCCTAGCCCTAAACCTAGTTATAATCCCATTGCTTACCTTAAAACTAACCCTAACACTAACTTTAGCCCTAACCTTAACCCTAGGACTAACCCTAAAACTAACACTCCCACTAATTCTAAACCTAATCCTAACCCTAGCTTCAAGACTACTCCGCCCAAGCCCTAGCCCTAATTCTAACCCTATCACTTACTGTAACCTTATTCCTAGCCAAAGTCTAGAATAACACTAGCCCTGACCTTAAACCTTGCCCTAACCCTAGATCTAAACCTAACACTAAATCTAACCCTAATTCTACACCTAAACCTAACCCTAACAGTAGCCCTAAACCTAACGCTATTCCTAAAAGAAGCCCTAACCAAAAGCTTAGCCCTAAAACAAAACTGAACTATAACACTAACCCTAAACTTTTACCTAAACCAAAGTCTAACCTTACCTCTAGCCCAAAGCCTAGCCCTAATTCAAGCCATAATCTTAACCCTAAAACTACTTATGAAACTTTCTCTGACATTAACACTAACCCTACCTCTAAACATCACCCTAAACCTAAAAATTACTCTAACACATGACCTAGTCCTAACCCTAATTCTAAAACTAGTTGTAGTCATAACCCTAGATCATACACTAACCATAATCTTGAAACTAATGATAACCAAAACCTAGCCCAAATCTGATACCTAACTGTAGCTTTCACCCTAACCCTAACACTATCCCTAACCCTAACCTGAACCCTACCTCTAACCTACCTGTAACTTTATCTTTACCCTGGCCAAATCCCAACCCTAATGCTAACCCTAGTCATAAAACTAATCCTTAGTCTACCCAAAACCTAAGCCTATTACTAGTCCTAACCCTAGCACTCATTCTTGTTATAACCATAACCCCAATCCTAACCCTATCCCTGACCCTTATTCTGACCCTAAATCTAAACCAAATTCTAACACTAGCCCTACCCATAACCCTATATCTAAACCTAACCGTAAAACTAGCCCTAGATTAAAACTAATCCTAAAACTAGACATATATTTAGCTAAGACCAAAACAAAAACATAGCCCTAGCTCTAATGATACCCCTTAACCTAAGCCAAACACTAAACTTACCTCCAGACCTAACCAATCCTAATTCTGTCTCTAGCCCTAACCCTAACCCTAATCCAAACACAGATCCTGACACTAACACTAACCCTAGCTATAAAATGGACCCTAACTGGAACCGAAACCTAACATTAGTCCTAGCCATAATGGTAAACATAATCCTTACTTTATCATAGCACTAAAACTATCTCTAGACCTAACACAAAACCTAGCCCTAATCCTAGGCCTAAATCTAGCCCAAAATGCAACCCTAACCCTAACCTAAACTTATCCCTTATCCTAAGCCTAAACCTCATGCTAACAATAACCCTTGCCTTAGACATAACCAGAGATAAAACCCAAAACTGAACCCTAAACATAACCCCATCCCTATCCCTAAACATAATCCTAATCCTAGCCATAATCATAATGTTTACACTAGCCTAATACTATTCTAAAATTATCCATTACCCCAAACCGAACCTTAACCCTAATGATAAACCTAGCTCTATTCCGAATTGTAAACCTAATAGTAGACATAACCCTAATCCTAACCCTCATTGTAGCCTTAACCCTAGTTAAAAACCTAACCCTTACTCTGACACTAACCCTAGCCCAAACCCTAACACTAACCCTAAACCTAACACTGCCCCCAACCCTAACCTGAAATCTAACCCTATCCATTACCCTAACTCTAAAGATAACCTTAGCCCTAACCCTAACACTAACCCTAACCTTAACCATAAATCTAACCCTAGACATAATCCTAAACCTAACCCTCACCCTAGCTCTAACCCTACCTCAAAATATATCCTGAACCCTAAACCTAACCCAAACCCTAACCCTAGCCCTAGCCCTAACCCTAACCCTAACTCTAGCCCTAATTCTATCCAAAATTCTAGGCCTAACCCTAGCTCTAATGCTATTCATTACCCTAACTATAACCCCACCCAAATCCTAACCCTAGGCCTAACCCTAAACTTATCACTAACCCTAACCCTACCAATTACAGTAATCTTAACCTAAATCCTAAACATATCCATTATCCTAACCCTAATTTTAACCCTAATGCTAATTAGAGCCATAATCTTAATAATTAACCTAACACAAAACAAAATGCTGAACCGGACCCTAAATATACACCTTACCCTTAACCTGGCCCTTACCCTAAACCTAATATTAGACCTAGCCATGAACCTAACCATATAACTATCCATAGCTGTAACCCTAAACCTGACATCATCACTATCTCTAAAACTTGCCCTAACCCTAACACAAAACCTAGCCCTCATCCAAAACCCAAATCTAGCTTTAATCCTAACACAAACATAACCCTAGGCCTAACCCTAACCCTTTTGCTAACTCTAACCCTATCAATTACCCTACACCTAACATGAACCTTAAACCTAAACCTATCATTACCCTAACCAAACCCTAATGCTAATTCAAGCTCTAAACCTAAACCCTAACATAAACCAAACCTGAAACCAAATTCTAACTGTAATAATACCCCTAGCTCTAAACCTGACCCTTACCCTAAACTTAACCCTTACACTAGACCTAGCCATAAATCTAACCCTCAATCTATCCCTAACATAAGCCTAGTCCTGACACTAGCCCTAGCCCTAATTCTTGCCATAACCCTAAAACAAATCCTAGCCCTCATCCTAACCATAAACCTAGCCTTATTATTAAACCAAACCATAACCCTAGCCCTAACTGAAATTCTAACCTTCGACCTAGCTCTAAAACTAGCTCTAACCCCATCCCTTCCTCTAAAACTAACCCTATCCCCAAACCTAAACCTAAGTCTAAAACTAGTCCTAACCCTAATACAAAAGCTAGGCGTAATCCTAGCCCTAATTTACCCCTAAACACAACCTAACCCTAGCCCTAAGACTAACTCTAACTCTCGCCCTAGTCATATTTCTAGTACTAACCCTATCCCTTACCACATTCCTATCACTTGCCTTTACATTAGCCCTAACCTTGGCTCTAGCCCTAATCCTATATCTAAGCCTAACTCTAAATCAAACCTAACCCTAAGGTAAACCTCTCACTAACACAAGCTGAAATACTAATGCTAATCCTAAAATTAGCCTTAACCTAGCCCTAGCCCTATTAAACAACCACGCCATAGACCTAACCCTAACCTTTAACAAAAACCAAAAGCTAAGCCTACACCTAGCACTAAACCTAGCTCTAATTCGAGTCCCATCCCTAACCCTGAAACAAACCCTGACCCTGACTCTGACCCTAACACTAACCCTAGCTCTGAATATCACTCAAAACCTAAACCTAAACCTAACCCTATACCTAGCCCTAACCCTAACCCTAAAACAAGTTCTAATCATAACCTTAGATCTTACATTAGCTGAAGCCCCCTGAATCTAGGCTTAACCTTACCCAAATTTTATCCCTAATCGGAGCTCTAACACTAAATTTAACCCTAACCAAAAACCTAATTCTAGCCCTAACACTTACCTAAACCTAACCCTAACCCTTGCCATTACCCAAAACCTAACCCTAACACTAGCCTTAATCCTAACCATAAACCTAGCCTTAACCCCAGCTGTAACCCTATCTATTACCCTAATCCTAATCCTAACCCTAATTCTAACCCTAGGAAAACCCTAAACCTATTCCTAACCCTAAACCTATACATTAACATAAACCTAACCTGAACCTTAAAACTAACCATATCCATAAACCTAATCCTAACACTAATAAGCTTAACCCTAAAACTATCTCTAACCATAACCCTAGTCCTGACATTAGCCCTATCCCTAATGAATCCCTAACACCTAACCTAATCCCTAACAAACTCTAGCCCAAATCCTAGCCCTAATCTTAGCCTTAATCCTAAACCTAACCCTAACTAACCATAGACCTAAACCTAATTTTAACCCTTACCCAAGTTCTAAAGCTAGCTATAACATCATACCTAACCATAAGCATAACCATAACCCTAGCCATAAAACTATGCTCAGCCTTAATACTAAACCTAGCTCTTATCCTAGCCCTAATTAAGCCATAATTCTAACCCTATATGTAAACCTAACACTAAGACTAACTCTAACTCTTGCCCTAGCACCAGCCCTAGGTCTTATCCTATACCTTATGATAATTCAAACCCTAGACTTAACCCTAGACCTAACCTTCACTGTAGCCCTAAACCTAGATCTAACCCTAACTCTAAATATAACCCTAAACCTAAGCCTAAACCACACCCTAACACTAGCTCTAACCCTAATGCTAATTTGAGAATTAGCCCTAACCCTAGCCCTAGCCCTCAAGCAAAACTGAGCCATAGCACTGACTCTAAACCTTAACCTAAACCAAAACCTAACCCTACACCTAGTCCTAACCCTTGACCTAATTCGAGTCCTAACTCTAGAACTATTACTAACACTGACTCCGACCTTAACACTAACCCTAGCTCTACACATCACCCTATCACTAAACCTAATACTAACACTAGACCTCGCCGTAAACCTAACCCTAAAACTAGCCCTAATAGTAATGCCAGTTTTTAAATTATCCATAGCCCTAAACCTAACACAAAACTTAGCCCTAATTCAAGCTTAACCCTAACTTTAACCCTAACCCTAACGAAAGTGGCCCTAACCCTGGCCTTATCCCTAGTACTAATCCTAGCTCTAACCGTATGTCTTATACTTAGTCAAACCCTTACCCTATTGCTACCCTAGTCCTAACCCTAATTTGATGCCTACACAAAACCTTATCTCCATTCCTAGTACTAACCTTAGCCCTCATTCTAACTCTAAACTTAACCCAAACCCTAACTCTAACCCTGACCCTTATTCTGACCCTAAAACTAAACCTAGGTTTAAACCTGAACCTAAATTTTATCCAAAACCTAACACTAGCCCTACCAGTAACCCTAATCCTAAACCTAACACTAATACTAGCAATAGACCTAAACCTAATCCTAAATATAGCCATAACCCTAGCATTAGACCTAAAAATATCCCTTAACCAAACCAAACACTCACTCTAACCCTAGACCTAACCCTAGTCCTCATTCTGGAACTAACACTAAAACTAATCCTGACCTGAACCCTGTAACTTACCCGAACAAAAACCCTAGCTATAAAGCTTATCCTAACCCAAAAACTAACCCTAACACTAGATGAATTCTAAATCTAGCCATAACCATAACTTTAGCTCTTACATTACCCATATACCTAACACGAGCCCTAAACATCACACAAAACGTAGCCATAATTACAGCTCTAAACCTAACCCTAAGCATAACTCTAACCCTAAACCTAGCCCTAACCCTCAACATAACCCTAACCCTTGTTCTAGCCCTAACCCTAGATCAAACCCTAAACCTTACACTAAACATAAACCTAGCCAAAACCCTAAACCTCACTAACTCTAGCGCTAATTTTAACTGTAACCATAGCCCAAAGCCTAGCACTAATAACTGTACCAATTACACTAACGATAAACCTAAAACTAATGCTAACACTAGCCCTAAACCTACCCCTAACCCTACCCTAGCCCTGACTGTAACCGTAACCCTCACCTTAGACCTAAACCTATCTCAATACTTAATCATTACACTTCACCTAACCCTAACACTAACCCAAGTCCTAACCATAGCCTTAAACCCAACCCTAATCCTAACCTTAACCCTAGCCCAAATCCTAGCTCAAACCCTATCCATTACCCTAACCCTAAATTAACCCTAATGATAACACTACCTAAACCTACGCTAACCCTAAACCTAAACCTAAGAACTAACAGTGAACCTAAAGCTAACCCTAAATCTAAGTTAGCTCAAATCCTAACCCTAATTCAAAACCTAAATCTAAGGCTAACCTAAACCTAACCCTATCTTTAACCTGACATCTAAACCTATTACCCTAACCCTAATGATAACCCTCGCCCCAACTGTAACACTAACCATGACTATAAACCTAGAACAAACTCTAAATAAACCTTAGCCATAGCAAAAATCCTAGCTGAAACCCTAAACCATACCCTAAACCTAATCTTAACTGTAACCCTCGCCCTAACCTTGACCCTAACCCTAATTCTAGCCATCATTTTAACCATAAACCTAGCCCTAACCCTAGGTCTAACCCTATTAATTACCCTAACGATAACCAAAACCTTAATGCTAACCCTAAACCAAAACCTAAACCTACAACTATCTTAAACCTAACCTGAACCCTAAGCCTAACACTATCCATTACCTTACCCTAATTCTAACTTTAATGCTAATTTGAGCCATAACCCTAAACCTTAAATAAACCCAAACACAAATCCTGACTCTGACCCTAATAAAACCCCAGCTCTAAATCTGACCCTTTCCCTAAACTTAACACTTTTATTTGACCTAGCCATAAACCTAACCCTAAAAATATCTCTTAATATAAACCTAGACCTGACATTAGTCCTAGCCCTAATTGTTGCCCTAAAACTAACACAAAACCTAGCCCTAATCCTTGAATCTGGCCTTAATCATAAACCTAACCATAACCCTAGCCCTAACCCTAAAGCTAATCATAAAACTAGCCCTAACCCTAACCTTAGCACTAAAACAAAACCGAGCAACAGGTCTAACACTAACCTTAACTTAAAACAAACCCTAGCACTACACTTAGATCTAACCCTAGCCCAAATTTGAGTCCTAATCATAACCTTAAATATAACCCTGAACCTGAATAATATTCTAACACTCATCCTAGCTCTAAATACCACCCTAAACTTAAACTGAACCCTAACAGTAACCCTAGCCCTAATTCGAGCCTAACCCTAACCCTAAAACTAACCCTTACCTGACTGATATCCTAACACTAACCCTAGTTATAAATATCACCCAAATCTTAAACCTAACCCTAACACTTGACCTATCCCTACCTCTAACCCTAATTGTAACCCTAGTTCTTATATTAGCCATTGCCCTAACCCTAGCCTTAAACCTCACAAAAAAACTAGTCTTAATCTGAGCCCTAAACCTAGATTTAACCCTAACCATAAACCTAACCCTATCCCTAAACCTATGCCTTACCCTGAGCAAAACCTTAAACGTAATGGTAACCCTAGACCTATCCCTAATCCTTAGGCTAACCAAATCCTAACCCTATTAATTGTCCTAACTCTAGATCTCATTCTAGCTCTAATGCTATCCCAAACCCTAACTCTAACCCTGACCCTTATTCTGACCATAACATATACCCTAGGGCTAAACCTGACCCTAACCCTGAACCAAACCCTAACACTAGCCCTACTTGTAACCTTATGCCTAAACCTAACCATACCACTAGCTCTAGACCTAAACCTGATCCTAAATCTAGCATGAACTCTAGCTCTAGACCTAAACAAAATTCTACCCCTAGCCCTAATAAAAACCTTAACCTCACCCAAACAATAACTCAAACCCTAGACTTAAACCTAGTCCTAATTCTGGCTGCAACCCTAACTTTAACTCTAACTCAAACACTGACCCTGACTTTAACACTAAACCTACCTCTAAACCTGAAACTAACCAAAACCTAAACCTAATTCTAGACCCAGCCATAACCTTAAACCTAAAACTACCCCTAATCATAACCCTAGATCTTACATTACCCATAGCCCTAACCCTAGGCCTAAACCTAACACTAAACATAGAGCTAATTTTAGGCCTAAACCTAGCCTTAAGCATAACCCCAACCCTAACACTAGCCCTATACTTAACCCTAGCCCTCGCCTTAGTCCTAAGATAGTCAAAGCCTAACCTTTACCCTAAACATAAACCTAGACCTATCCCTAACTCTCACCCTAAACCTAGCCCAAATCCTAAACTTAACCTAGCCCTAAACCTAGCTCTAAACCTACCCATTACCCTAACCCTAAAACTAAACTTATTGACAATCCTGGCCAGAAACCTTATGTTAAACCTAACCCTAACTGGAAAACTAACCAGAGACATAACCCTAAAATTAATATTCAGCATAGCCCTAACTCTAGATCAAAACATAAACCTAACCATAAACCTAAACATAACCATAGCTCTATTCTTGAAACTATCACTAATTCTAAATCTAAACCAAATCTAAATCTAAAATAACCCATTCCTTTGCCTTAACCCTAACCCTAACGTTAATGATAACCCTAGCCCTAACTCTAACCCTAATCTTAAACCTACCGTAATCCTATCCCTAGACATAATCCTAAACCTAGACCTAACCCTAGCTCAAAACCTAACCTTTATGCAAAATATAACTCTAAACCTCACCTAACCCTAATTTAACACTAACTCTAACCTTAACTCATGGCATATTCCTAACCATAACACTAGTTCTAATCAAATCTCTAACCCTATCAGTTACCCTAACCATGACCCTTACCCTAATGTTAACCCTAAGCCTAAACTAACCCTATCAATAACGCTAACCATATCAATTACCCTAAACCAAACCTGAACCTTAAACCAAACCCTAACTATACCCTAACCCTAATCCTAATACTAATATGAGCTGTAAACCTAAATCCTTACCTAAGCTAAATCATTATCCTAATAATTCCCTGAGCTCTAAACCTGACCCTTACCCTAAACCTAACCCTTACACTAGACATAGCCATAAGACTAACCCTAAAAATATCTTTAACCATAACCCGAGATCTGATATTAGCCCTAGAACCAATCCTAGCCCTGAATATAAAACAAACAATAGCCCTCATCCTAGCCCTAAACTTAAACCTAACCCTATCCTTAATGCTAGGCCTAAGCTGAACAATAACCCTAGCTCTAATCCTAGCCCTAATTACCCCTATGCAAAACCCTAACTCTAATTTTAGCCCTATCACTAACTCTACTCTCACACTAGCCCTATCCCTAGTTCTAACCCTATCCCTTAACATAACTCTAACCCTGGCCCTAACCCTTGCCCTATCATTAATTCTATCCTAATCCTAGATCTAAACCCAACTATAAATATAACCCTAACCCTAAGTCTAAGCCTAAAACTAATACTAGCCCTAACCCTAATAGTAATTGTAAAACTAGCCCTAACCCTAACCCTAGGAATAAAACAAAACCGAGAAATAGACCTAACCCTAAACCTTAACTTAAACCAAACCCGAAACTACTATAAGAACTAATCCTAGCCCTAATTGAGTCCTAACCATAGCCTTAAATCTAGCCCTGACCCTGATTCATATCCTAACACTCAACCTACCTCTAAACATGACACTAACCTTAAACCAAACCCTAACAGTAAACCTAGCCCTAATTCAAGTCCTAACTCAAACCCTAAAGCTAACCCTGACCCTGACTCTTATCCTAAAAAATAACTCTATCTCTGAATATCACCCTAACTGTTATCTCACACTAACACTAGAACTACCCCAACCCTAACTCTAAAGCTAACCCTAATTGTAACCCTGGTTCTTACTTTACCTATTGCCCTAACCCTAGCCCTAACACTAACACAATAACTAGCCCTAATTGTAGCACTAAATCTAGCTTTAACCCTAAACCTAACCCTACCCCTACCCCTAACACTAGGTTTAACCCTATCCCTAAACCTAGGAAAAACTCTAACACTAATGGTATCCCTAGACCTATCCCTAATCCTCAGGATAATGAAAACTCTCGCCCTATTAATAGTCCTAATCCTAGCTCTCCTTCTAGCTCAAACCTTATCCCAAACCTTAACCATAACCTTGACCCTTATTCTGACCATAACACTAACCTAGGTCTAAACCTGACTCTAACACTAGACCAAACCATAACACTAGCCCTACCAGTAAACTTATACCTAAACCAGATCCTATGACTAGCTCTAGGCCTAAACCTAATCCTAAATCTAGCATTAACTCTAGCTCCAGACCTACACAAAAACCTAGCCTTAGCCCTAACAATAATCCTTAACTTAACGCAATGACTAACCCTCCCCTAGACATAAACCTAGTCCCAATTCTGGCTTTAACCTTAACTCTAACTCTAAACTGAACACTGACCCTGCCTTTACACTAAATCTATCTCTAAACCTTACCCTAACCAAAACCTAAACCTAACACTAGACATAGCCATAACCCTAACCCTACAACTAGCCCTAATCATAATCCTAGCTCTTATATTACCCATAGCTCTAACTTTATGCCTTAAACTAACACAAAACCTAGAGTGAAAGAGAGGCCTAAATCTATCCCTAAGCGAAACCCCAACCCTAACCCTAGCCCTAACCCTAACCCTAAACCTAACCCTAGCCTTAGTCTCAAACATTGCTCAAAGCCTAATCCTACTATAAATATAAACTTAGACCTATACCTTACTCTAAACCCTAACCCTAGCCCTAACCCTAAACTTAACCCTAGCCCTAAACGTAGCTCTAAATCTACACTTTACCTAACCCACACCTTTATATTTACTAAGAGTTGCCCTATGGCATCGTATATGGTCTATTGTTGAGTAAGATCCATGTACTGCTGAGAAGAACATGTATCCACTTGATGATGGTTGATATATTCTATATATGACAGTTAAGTCTAGGTTATTGATTGTGTTATTGAGTTCTATAGTTTCTTGATTCAGCTTTTGTCTGGAGGATCTGTCTAATGGAGAGAGCGGTGTGTTGAAGTCACCCATAACTATTGTGTTGTGGTCTATTTGACTCTTGAACTTGAGGAGCATTTGTTTTATGTACGTTGCAGCACCATTATTTGGTGCATACATATTGATAATTCTTATGTCTTCTTGGAGGATGGTTCCTTTTATCAGTATATAGTGTCCTTCTTTATCCCTTTTGATTAACTTAGGTTTGAAGTTGATTTTATTCGATATGAGTATGGCCACTCCTGCTTGCTTCCGAGGGCCATGTGAGTGGTATGATTTTTCCCAACCTTTCACCTTCAGCCTGTGTATGTCTTTTCCTATCATATGAGTCTCCTGAAGGCAGCATATTGGCATATTGTTGGATCTGTTTTTTTTTTTTTTTAATCCAGGTTACTAGCCTATGTCTCTTGATTGGTGAATTTAAGCCTTTAACATTTAAGGTTACTATTGAAATATGGTTTGTACATCCAGTCATGTTTATTTATTTATTTATTTATTTTAGTTTGGCTACGTTTTTCCTCTTTGGTTATTTTTCTCCCCCTTTACTAAGATACCTCCCACTGTTAGTTTTGAGTGCTATTTTTCAATTCCTCTTCTTGTAGTATTTTGGTCAAAATGCCTTGCAGTGCTGGTTTTCTGGCTGCAAATTCTTTTAACTTTTGTTTATCATGAAATATTTTAATTTCATTGTCATATATGAAGCTTAATTTTGCTGGATACAGTATTCTTGGTTGGAATCCATTATTTTTCAGCGTTTGAAATACGTTGTTCCAGGGTCTTCTCGCTTTCAACGTCTGTGATGAAAAATCAGCCGTTAACCTAATGGGTTTACCCCTGAATGTAATCTGCCTCCTTTCTCTCGTAGCTTTTAATATTCTGTTATATTGGATATCTTCATAATTATGTGTCTTGGAGTTGGTCTATTATGGTTTTGAATGTTTGGGGTCCTGTAGTCTTCCAGGATTTGGCAATCCATTCCATTTTTCATATCTGGGAAGTTTTCTAGGATTATTTCATTTAATAGATTGTCCATTCCTTTGGTTTGAACCTCTATACCTTCTTCTATCCCAATGACTCTCAAGTTTGGTGTTTTTTTATGACATTCCATATCTCTTGGATAGATTGCTCATGAGGTTTAAGCATCCTTTCTGTGTTGACTATATTCTTTTCAAGTTGATAAACTTTGTCTTCATTATCTGATGTTCTGACTTCTACTTGATCTAGTCTATTTGTAATATTCTCATTTGAGTTTTTAATTTGGTTTATGGTTTCCTGCATTTCTAGGATTACTGTTTGATTTTTTTTTTAATCTCTATTTCCTGGTAGAGCTTGTTCTTTACCATTTGAATTTGTTTGTTTAATTTGTTTTCAAAATACACTTTCATTGCTTGGACTTGCTGTCTCATGTCTTCTCTAATATTCCGTTCCATCTGAGTTAGGTATGCCTTGAGTTCTTTCTCTGTCCATTTTTCAGATGCCTCTAGGTCCTCCTGTAGATTTAAGTTGCCCTGAATTGTTTGTAATCCTTTTCCCCTTTTTTTCCGTGTTGTTCACGTTACTTTCCAGCTCTGTTTGACTGCTGTGTTTCTGCTTTCTCCTATAAATTTGTTTTGGTTTTGTATATCTCTGTATTCTCTGTTTTGTGGAGGGAGACTATGCCTAGAAATGTTGGGCTTTATTGTACTTTAAAGAGATTCATTCCATTCATAAAAGGCTTCCAGATTCTGTATGCATATAGTGATTTGTTGTCTGTTCTTAGGACTTTATGTTTAGGTTAGGTGCTATGATGGTATGAGGGTTAGGATGTCTTGGCTACTTTAGAAGATTGCTCTACTGAATGGGGGTACCAACAGGTGATTGGATCAGGGTGTTGGTAGTAGATAGTTATTTAGGAGCCCTATAGACAGCCTTGACTAGGTTTAGGTCTAGGGGTAGAGTTACTGTTTGGGTTAGGTAAAGGTTTTTGTAGGGCTAGGTCTAGGATTTTGTTTAGGTCTAGAGCTATATTTCAGGCTAGATTTAGAATTAGGTTTAGGTCTGGAGGTAGTGGTAGGTTTAGGTTTAGGTATAAGATTATAAGGAGGGCTAGTGTTAGGGTTTTGTTTAGGGTTAGGGTCAGGTTTAGCCCTAGGGTTTATGTTATGGTCAGAATAAGGGTGAGGGTTAGGGTTAGGGTTTGGAATACCATTAGAGATAGAATGAGATCTAGTATTAGGACTATTAATAGGGTAAGGATTTGGTTAGCCTAGGGATTAGGGATAGGTCTAGGGTTACCATTAGGATTAAGATTTTGCTCAGGGTAAGGCATAGGGTTAGGACTAGGTTTATGGTTATGGTTAAAGCTAGGTTTAGGGCTCAATTTTGGGCGAGTTTTTGTGTGAGGTTTAAGGCTAGGGTAGGGCAATGGCTAATATAAGGACTAGGGTTAAAATTAGGCTTAGGTGTAGGGGTAGGTCAAGTGTTAGGGTTAGGTTTAAGATTTGGGTGATATTTATAGCTAGAGTTAGTGTTAGGATATCAGTCAGGTCAGGGTTAGTTTTAGGGTTAGGTTTAGGACTCAAATTAGGGCTAGCTTTACTTTAGGGTTCAGTTTAAGTTTAGGGTGGTGTTTAGAGCTAGGATGAGTGTTAGGATATAAGTCAGGTTCAGGGTTATTTTTAAAGATATGATTAGGACTCAATTTAGGGCTAGGGTTACTATAGCTGTAGTGCTAGGGTTTGGTTTAAGTTAAGCTTAGTGTTAGGCCTTTTACTCGGTTTTGTTTTAGTGCTATGGTTAGGGATAGAACTAGTTTTATGATTAGCTTTAGGGTTAGGGCTAAGGTTATGGTTAGGTTTAGGATTAAGGCTAAATTTAAGGCTAGGATTAGGGCTAGGTTTTGTGTTATGTTTAGGGCAAGAATTAGGGCTAGGACTAACGTCAGGTATAGGTTTATAGTTTTTGATATTTTTAGGGTTAGGTTTAGGGCTAGGTCAAATTAAAGTGTTATGTTTAGGGAAAGGGTCAGATTAAGAGCTGGGGTATTATTAGGGTAAGGGTCAGACTTCGGGTTTGGGTTAGGTTAAGGTTTAGCATTAAGGCTCAAATTAGCATTAAGTTAGAATTAGTGTTAGGATAATGGATACTGTTAAGTTTAGGGTTCAGGTTAAGTTTAAGTTAATGGATACGGTTAGGGTTTATTATAGGTTTAGGTTTAGGCCTAGGGTTAGAATTAGGGTTATGGATATTTTTAGGGTAATTTATAGGGTTAGACCTAAGGTTAGGGCTAGGATAATGGTTAGAATTAGGGCTAGAGTTAGGGTTATGGAAGGGTTAGGGTAAGGGTTACACTTAGGATTAGGGTTAGGGGATCGTTTAGGATTTGAGCTAGGATTGTTGCTATGGCTAAGGTTAATTTAGGGTTTGGTCTAGGTTTATGGTCATGGTTAGTGTTACACTTAAGGCTAGGGTTATCATTAGGGTTAGGGTAATAGGTTTAGATGTCAGGTTAAATATAGGGTTAGATTGAGGTTACCGTTAGGTTTAGGTTTAGGATTAGGGTTAGAGTTTGAGCTGCTTAGATTTAGGGTTTGGTTTAGATTTACTGTTAGTTCTAGGGTTAGGTTAATGTTTAGAGTTAGGGTAGGTTTAGCTTTAGGTCTAGTGTAATCATTAGCATTAATTTTAGGGTTATGGTATTGGGTAGGGTTCGAACTAGGGTTAGGACTAGGGTTAAGGTTAGGATTAGGGCTGGGGTTAGTGTTAGGGTTAGGCCTTGGGTTAGTGTTAGGGTTAGGTTAAGTGTAAGGATTAGGGATTGAGCTAGATTTAGGGATAGGTCAAGGGTTAGGTTTACATTCTGGGCTAGGGTAGGGTTAGGTTTACTTTTAAGGCTAGGGTTAGCATTAGTTTTAGGGTTATGGTTAGTGTAATGGATAGAGTTAGAGCTAGGGTTTGGGCTATGATTACATTTAGGGTTAGGGCTAGACTTAGGGTGAGGTTTAGGGTTTGTGCCAGGGTTATGTTTAGGGTAAGGTTTAGTGTTTGAGCTAGGGTTAGGGGTAGCACGAGGGTTAGGGTTATGGTTAGGACTAGGTTTAGTGTTAAGGTTATGCATAGGGTTCGGTTTAGGGCTGTAATTAGGGCTAGATTTTGTGTGAGGATTAGGGCTAGTTTTAGGTATATGGGAAATGTAAGAGCTAGAGTTATGGTTATGGTGAGATTTAGAGTTTGACTATTTTTAGGGTTAGTTTCTGGGTTAGGATAATGTTTAGAGTTAGGGTTTTTGTTAGGGTAAGTATCAGTGTTCAGATTAGGATTAGTTTTAGTGTTATGTCCAGAATGAGGACTAGGGTAGGTCTAGGGGTAGAGTTAGAGTTTGGTTTAGGTTAAGAGTTATTGTTAGGGCTAAGGCAAGGGTTATGACTATATTTAGAATTAGGTTTATGTCTAGGGCTATTGTTAGTGTTAGGTTTGGGTTTAGGATTACTGGTAGGACTAGTGATAGGTTTTCGATAAGGGTTAAGTTCAGGTTTAAACCTATGTTTATAGTTAGGGTCAGAATAAGGGTCAGAGTTAGGTTTAGGGTTTGGGTTAAGTTTAGAGCTAGAATGAGGGCTAGATTTAGGACTAGTAGTAGACTTAGTGTTTAGGGTAGGCATAGAATTAGGGTTAGGACTAGGGTAGATATAGGGTAAGGTTTTGACTAAGTGTAAGAAATAGGGTTAGAGCTAGCATTAGGACTAGGGATAGGGTTAAGGTTAGGGCTAGGGTTCGGGTTAGGGTTAAAGCTAGGGTTAGGCCTTGAATTAGGGCTAGGTTTTGTGTTAGGTTTAGGGTTAGGGTTAGGTTTAGAATTAAGACTAAGAATAGGAATAGGATTAGGGCTAGAGTTTGTTTTAGGGTTAGGGCTTTATTAGGACTAGGGCTAATATCATGTCTAGGGTTATGGTTAGAGATTGTTTTAGGGTTAATATTATTAGGGTTAGAATTAGGTTTATGGATATGGTTAAGTTTAGGGTTCAGGTTAGGTTTATGGTAATGTATAGGTTTAGGGTTAGGAATAGGTTTAGGGTTATCCTAGGGTTAGCATTAGGGCTAGGATTAGGATTAGAGTAATAGATAGGATTGCAACTGGGGTTAGGGCTAGGTTTATGGTTAGGATAAAGGCTAAGGTTAGGGTTAGGTTTTGGGTTATGTCAAGGGTTAGTGTTAGGGTTAGGTTCAGGGTAAGGTTTAGGGCTAGAATTAGGGTTATGGTTAGGGTTAAAGGTAGTGTTAGGGCTCCGATTAGGGATAGGTTTTGGGTTAAGTTAGGGCTAGGTTTAGTGCGACAGCCAATGTAAGAACTAGGATTACGATTAGAACTAGTTTTAGGGTTAGAGTTAGGGCTAGGTCTAGGGTTAGGTTTAGGATTAGGTTTTAAGTGATGTTTAGAGTTAGGGTTAGTGTTAGTATCAGAGGCAGGGAGAGGGTTTGTTTTAGGGTTAGGGATAGGACTCAAATTAGGGCTAGGTTTAGGGCTAGGTGTCGGCTTAGGGTTTGGTTTTTATGTTCAAGGTTAGGGTTAGGGCTAATGTAAATACAAGTGATAGGATTATGGTAAGGGATAGAGTTAAAACTAGAAATAGGACTAAGGCGAGAGTTAGAGTTAGTCTTAGGGCTAGAGTTAGGTTAGGTTTAGGGCTAAATTAGGGCTAGTATTAGGTCTAGCGTTCGTATTAAGGTTAGGCGTAGTTTTAGGCTTAGGAGTAGGTTTAGGGATAGGGTTAGGTTTAGAGGAAGACATGGGGATAGAGCTAGATTTAGGGCTAGGTCAAAAGTTAGAATTCGGTTAGGGCTAGTGTTATGGTTTTGAATAGTAATAAATAAGGCTAGGTTTAGGGCTAGGATAAGGGCTAAAGTTTGTTTTAGTGTTATGGAAAGAATTAGGGCTAGGTCTAGTGTCAGGTCTAGGCTTACGTTAGGGATAGATAGAGGGTTAGATTTATGGCTAGGTCTAGTGTAAGGGTTCGGTTTACTGTAAGGGTCAGATTTAGAGCTAGGGCTATTATTAGGGTAAGAATTAGGTTTCAGGTTTTGTTTAGGTTAGGGTTTAGGTTTAGAGCTTGAATTAGCATCAGGGTTTGGTTAGGGTAATGATATGTTTTGGTTTAGGGTTCATGTTAGGTGTGGGGTAATTGATAGGGTTAGAGTTAGCAAAAGGGTTAGGGTTAGGCCTAGGGTTAGCCTTAGGGTTATGGTTGTGCTTAGGATAATGGATAGGGTTAGGGCTAGGGTTATGGTTTGTATTATATCTAGAGTTAGAGTTAGGCCTAGGGTTAGGTTTAGGTTCAGGTTTAAGATATGGTTTAGAGTTTGAGCTAGGGTTAGCTCTAGGGCAAGGGTTAGGTTTAGGTTTTAGTTATGGTTAGTGTCAAGGTAAGTGTTAAGGATAGGGCTAGGTTTATCATTAGGTTTAGGGTATTGGATAGGGTTTGATTTCGTGTTAGTGTTAGGTTTTGGCTTAAGGTTAGGATTGGGGATAGGCTTAGATTTAGGTTTAGGGTAATGGTTAGGGTTTGAGCAGGAGTTAGCTGTATGGCAAGGGTTAGGTTTATGGCTATGTCTAGGGTTAGGGTTAGTGTAGATTTAGGGTAATGGTTAGGGTTATCATCAGGGTTAAGGTTAGGGTTAGGGTAATGGGTAGGGTTAGAGCTAGGGTTAGGGCTAGGTTTATTATTAAGATTAGGGTTAAAGTTAGGGTAATATTTAGGCTTAGAGATAGGGTTAGGGATAGCATTAAGGTTAGGATTAGGGCTAGGTTTAAGGTTCGGTTTAGGTTTACGCCATGGGTTAGTGTTAGGGTTAGGTTAAGTTTAAGGGTTAGGGATTGAGCTAGTGTTTGGACTGAAATGAGGATTAGGGTTAGGGTTAGCATTAGTGTTAGGGTTAGGGTTAGGGTAATGGACAGAGTTAGATGTAGGTTTTGTCCTATGGTGATGGCTAGTATGAGGGTTAGTGATATGGCTAAGTCTAGTGTTAAGTTTATGTGTTTTGTTAGGATAAGGTTAAGAGCTAGGGTTTGTGTTAGGGTAAGGGTCAGTGTTCAGTATAGGTTTAAGTTTATTGTTAGGGCCAGTGTTAGGTCTATGGTTTGGTCTAAGGGTAGGGTTAGTGTTTGGGTTAGGTTAAGGGTTATTATTAGTTCTAGGACTAAGTTTTTGTTTAGGGCTAGACCTTGAGATATCACTAGATAAAGGATTAATTGTAGGTCTAGGTCTAGTGTTAGGGTAAGGTTTAGTTATAGTGTTACAGGTAGTGCCAACGTTAGGGGTCGGTTAAGTGTTAGGGTCAGGTTTAGACCTATGGTTAGTGTTAGGGTCAGAATAAGGGTCAGGGATAGGGTTAGGCTTTGGGATAGATATAGAGCTAGGTTCAGGATTAGGGTTAGAAATAGTAATAGAGTTAGGTTTTGTGTTAGGCTAAGAATTAGGTTTAGGACTAGGGTAGCTTTAGGGTTAGAGTTTGGCTTAGGGTAAGTGATAAGGTTAGCATTAGTGTTAGGGCTAAGGTTAGGGTTAGGGTTAGGGCTAGGGTTAGGTTTAGGGTTAGGGTTAAAGCTAGGGTTAGAGCTTGGATTAGGGCTAGGCTAGGTTTGGTGTTAGCTTTAGGGCTATGGCTAATGTAAGAAGTAGGGTTACAATTAGGGCTAGTTTTAGGGTTAGTGTTACGTCTAGGTTTAGTGTTTGGTTAGGTTTAGTGTTAGGTTTATTTTTAGGGTAATGGATATTTTAGGATTAGTGAATGTGTTAGGGTTAGGCCGAGGGTTAGCATTAGGGTTAGGATTAGGGTTAGGGTTAGGATAATGGATAGGGTTAGAGCTATTGTTAGGGCTAGGTTTATGGTTAGTGTTAGTGTTAGGGTTAGTGTTAGGTTTAGGGTTATTGCAAGGATTAAAGTTAGGGTTAGGTTTATGGTAAGCATTAGGACTTGGTTGAGGCTTAGAGTTTGGGTTAATGCTAGGGTTGTGGCTCACATTAGGGCTAGATTTGGGGTTATATTATGGATAGTGTTAGGGATATAGCTAATGTAAGAACTAGGGTTATGATTAAGGCTAATTTTAGGCTTACGGTAGGGCTAAGTCTAGTTTCATGGTTAGGTTTAAGTTCAGGGTGATGTTTTGAGCTAGGGTTAGTGTTAGGTTCAGAGTCAGGGTCGGGGTTAGTTTTAGGGTTGGAGATAGGACTAGAAATACGGGTAGGCTTAGGGATAGATATAGGGTTAGTATTTGGTTTAGGTTAAGGTTTAGGGTTAGTTCTATGGCTTGTAATGTTTTAGGACTAAGGCTAAAGGTAAGGGTATTTTTACAATTAATGTTAGTGTGATTGCTAGTGATATGGTGAGTATAGGCTTAGGGGTACATTTCGAGTTATGGTTAGTTTTAGGGCTAGGGCTATGGCTAGGGTTAGGGCTAAGGTTATGTCTAGTTTTGGGTTATGGTAAGGGGTAGGGTTAGAACTAGGAATAGAGCTAGGGCGATAGTTAGAGTTGGGTTAAAGGCTAGGGTTAGTGTTAAGTTTAGGGCTAAATTAAGGCTAGGAATATGTCTAGGATTGGTGTTAGGGTTAGGCCTAGGTTTAGGGCTATGTTTAAGATTAGGTTTAGGGTTATGTTTAGGGGAAAGGATGGGGTTATAGCTAGGTTTAGGGTTAGGGTGATGATTAGAATTAGGTTTAGGTCCAGTGTTAGGTTTGTGTTAGAATTAAGGCTAGATTTGGGGTTAGGATGAGGGCTAGGATTTGTGTCAGGGTTAGGGCAAGTTTTAGGGATAAGGATAATGTCAGTTTTAGGGTTACAGCTAGGGATAGTTATAGGGTTAGGTTCATGGCTAGGTCTAGTGTTAGGTTTCGGGTAAAGCTGAGGTTAAGAGTAAGGTGTATTTTTAGGGGCAGGGGCAGGTTTCAGGTTTGTATTAGGTTAAATATTAGGGTTAAGGCTCAAATTAGCATTAGGTTTAGAATTAGGGTTAGTTTAAGGATAGGTTTGGGTTTAGGATTCAGGGTAAGATTAGAGTAATTGGTGGGAATAGGGTTAGGCCTAGGGTTAGCATTTGGGTTAAGGTTATTGTTAGAGTAATGAATAGCATTAGAGCTAGGGTTAGGGCTAGGGTTTAGAATACTATTAGAGCTAGAGTTAGGGTTAGGGCTAGGGCTAGGGTTAGGGTTTGGGTTAGGTTTAGGGTAAGGTTAGGTTTTGAGCTAGGGTTAGTGCTAGGGTGAGGGTTAGATTTACGATTATGTCTAGAGTTAGATTTTCGGTTAAGGTTAGTGTTAATTTTAGGGATAGAATTAATGTTATCTTTAGATTTAGGTAAATGGAAAGGGTTATATGTCAGGTTAGGGTTAGTGGTAGCTTTAGGTTTAGGGTTAGTGTTAAGGCTAGGGCTAAGATTATCATTTGAGTTAGGGAAATGTATAGGGTTAGATGTCAGGTTAGGGTAAGGGGTAGTTTTATGCTGAGGGTTAGGGTTAGGGTTTGGGCGAGGGTTAGTGTTAGAGTAAGTGTTAGGTTTTACCTAGGGTTAAGGGTACAATGAGGGTTAGGTTTAGGGTTAGGTCTAGGATTAGGTTTACAATTAGGAATAGAGCTAGTGTTATCATTAGAGTTAAGATTCGGTTTAGGGTAATGGATAATTTTAGAGATAGTATTAGGGCTAGTGTTAACATTATGATTAGGGCTAGGATTAGCATTAGGTTTAGGGCTAGGGCTAGGGTTATGTTTATGGTTCAGTTTTGGGTTTTATCTAGGTTTAGGTCTAAGGCGAGGGTTAGGGTTAGCGTGAGGGTTAGGCTTAAGTTAAGGGATAAGGTTAGGTTAGGATTAGGGTTACGCTTTGGGATAGATTTAGGCCTAGGATTAGGACTACGTTTGTGTTAGGTTTAGAGCTAGTTTTAGTGCTATGGTAATGTAAGGGTTATGTTTACAGTTATGGCTAGGCCCAATGATAGGTTTAGGTTTCAGTTAGGGTCAGTTTTATAGCTAGGGTTAGTGTCAGTGTCAGAGTCTGTGTTTAGATTAGGGTTAGGGTTAGGGCTAGTGCCAGAATTAAGATTGGTTAGGTCTAGAGTTAAGGTTAGTGTTTGGCTTTGTCTAAGGGTTATCATTAGAGCCAGGGCTAGTTTTTTTTCTTAGGTCTTGGTTAAAGATAAGGCTAGATTTATGATTAGGTTTATTCTAGGGCTAGTGTTAGGGTTTGGTTTAAGTTCAGGATCAGAATAAGGGTAAGGGTTAGGGTTAGAATTTGGGTTATGGTGATAACAAGAATGAGGGCTAGGATTAGGACTAGTAATAGGGTTAGGGTTTGGGTTAGACTCAGAATTAATTTTAGGACTAGGGTTAGCATTATGGGTGGGGTTTGACTAGGGTAAAGTATATGGTTAGAGCTAGGTTTTGGGTTAGGGTTATGGCTGTGTTAGCGTTAGGGTTAGGGTGAAAGCTAGGATTAGGTATCAGAATTTGGCTAGGTTTGTTTAGATTTAGGTTTAAGGTTACGGCTAATGTATGATCTATGGTTATGATTAGAACTAGTTTTAGAATTAGGGTTAGGACCAGGTGTAGTGTTAGGTTAAGGTTTAGGTTTTGGGTGATGTTTAGAGGTAGGGTTAGTGTTAAGGTCAGAGACAGGTTTAGGGGTATATTTATGGTTAAGATTAGGATTCATATTAGGGCTAGGCTTAGGGCTAGATATAATGTAAGGTTTTGGTTAAGGTAAAAGTTAAGGGTTATTGTTATGGCTAAGTTTTTTTATTTAGGTCTAAGCCTATGTTTAGGGCTAGTTTTAGGATTAGCATTAGCATTAGGGCTAGTGTTAGGGTTAGGTTTAGATATAGAATTAGGGTTAAATTTACAGTTAGGTTTAGATCTAGGGTTAGGGCAAGGTGTAAGGTTAGGGCTAGCGTTATTCTAGGCTATGGCTATGAATAAGGTTACAGTAAGTGATAGGGTTAAAATTAGGGCTAGGTCTAGGGCAAGAGTTATAGTTAGTCTTAAAGCTAGGATTAGGGTTAGGTTTAGGATTTGAGCTAGGGTTAGTGTTAGGGTTATTCCTAGGATTAAGGTTAGGGCTAGGTTTAATGTTAGGGTTAGGGTTTGGGTTAGGTTTAGGGTAAGCAATGGGGTTATAACTAGGTTGAGGGCTAGGGAAAGTGTTAGATTTAGGGTTAGGGTTATGATTAAGGCTACGTTTTAGGCCAGAATAAGAGCTAGTGTTTATGTTTAAATTAGGGATAGTATTAGGGCTAGGGCTATTGTCAGGTTTAGGGTTACATTAGAGATAGGTTTCGGCTTATCTTTATGGTTAGGTCTATGTAAGGGTTAGATTTAAGGTAAGGGTCAAGTTTAAAGCTATGTGTATTATTATGGTCAGTATTTGGCTTAAGGTTTGGTTTAGGTTAATGTTTAGTTTTAGGGCTCTAATTAGCATTAGGGTTAGAGTTAGGGTTAGGGTAATGAATAGGTTTAGGATTAGGGTTCAGGTTAGTTTTAGGGCAATGGATAGGTTTAGGGATTGTGATAGGTTTAGGGTTAAGCCTAGGATTAGCATTAGGTTAGGATTGTGGTTAGCATAGTGGATAGAATTAGAGCTAGGTTTAGGGCTAGGCTTATGGTTATGATTAGGGTTAGGGTTAGGGGTGCTAATATAATCAGAGCTATGGTTAGGGCTATGGTTAATGTTAGGATTAGAGCTTGTGTTACGTTTGGGTTTGGGATATGGCTAGGGTTATATTAAGGGTAAAGGTTAGGTTTGAGCTAGGGTTAGGACTAAAGCAAGTCTTAGGGTTAGGGTTAGGGCTAGGCTTAGGTTTAGGGTTACACTTAGGGCTATGTTCAGGCCTAACATTACAGCTAGGTTTTGTGCTAGTTTAGGCCTAGTGTTAAGGCCATGGGTAATGTAAGAGCTAGGGTTATGATTAGGGCTAGTTTTAGGGTTAGGGTTATGGCTAGGTGTAGTGTTAGGATTAGGTTTGGTTTACAGTGAGCTTTGGAGCTAGGATTATGTTAGGGTCAGGGCCAGTGTTCAGGTTAGAGTTAGTGTTGGGTTTAGTGCCAGAATTAGGACTAGGGTTAGGTCTAGGGGTAGGGTTAATGTTTGGGTTAGGTTAAGGGTTATTGTTAGGGCTAGGGCTAGGTTGTTGTTCATGTCTAGGGCTAGAGATATGGATAGATTTAGGATTCGGGTTAAGTCTAGGGCTAGTGTTAGGTTTAGGTTTAAGTATATGATTACTGGTAGGTCTAATGTAAGGTTTCAGTTTCGGGTTATGGTCAGGTTTATACCTGCTGTTGGTATTAGGTTTGGAATAAGTGTCAGGGATAAGGTTTCAGTTTTGGTTAGGGTTAGAGCTGGAATAAAGTTTAGGATTAGGCCTAGTAATAGGATTAGGGTTTGGGTTAGGCTAAAAATTAGGGTTAGGACTAGGGTTAGCATTAGGTTTAGGGTTTAGCTTAAGGTAATGGATAGGGTAAAAGCTAGGGTTAGATCTAGGTTTAGGGTATGGATTAGGGCTAGTTTTAGGTTTAGGGTTAAAACTAGGTTTAGCGCTTGGCTTAGGGCCAGGTTTTGGTTTAGGTTGGGGCTATTGTTAGGCCTACAACTAATGTATAAACCAGGGTTATGATTAGGGCTACTTTTTGCGTGTTATGGCTAGATCAAGTGTTAGGGTTAGGGTTACGGTTTTCATGATGTTTAGAGCTAGGGTTAGTGTTAGGGTCTGGGTCAGTGTTTGGGTTATAGTTAGGGTTAGGGTTAAACCCAGAATTATACTAGAGTTAGGTCTAGGGGTAGGATTAGTGTTTGTGTTAGGTTAAGGTTTATCATTAGGCCTAGGGCTAAGTTTTTGTTTAGGTCTAGGGCTAGAGATATGGCTAGAGTCATGATTAGGTTTAGGTCTAGGGCTAGTGTTAGGCTTAGGTTTAGGTACACATTTATTGCTAGTGGTAGTGTTAGGGTTTGGTTTATGGTTAGGTTCAGGTTTAGACATACAGTTACTGTTAGGGTCAGAATAAGTGTCAGGTTAATTTTATGTTTTGAGTTATGGTTAGAGCTAGAATGAGGGCTAGGTTTAGGACTAGTAATAAGGTGATGGTTTGGGTTAGACTAAAGATTGGGGTTAGGTTTATGGCTATGTTTAGTGTAAGTGTTAGGATTCAGGTAGGGGTCAAATTTAGAACTAGGGGTATTATTAGGGTCAGCTTCAGGTTTAGGGTTTTGTTTAGGTTAGGGTTTAGGGTTAGGGCTCGAATTAGCATTAGGGTTTGGTTTAGAGTAATGATAGGGTTTGGCTTAGGGTTCAGGTTAGATTTAGCATAATGGATAGGGTTACAGTTAGGGATAAGGTTAGATTTAGGCCTAGGGATAGCATTATAATTAGGGTTATGTTTAGGGTAATTGATAGGGTTAGGCTAAATTTAGGGCTAGGGTTATGGATAGGATTAGGGCTAAGGTAAGTGTTAGGGTTATGGATTTGTTTTGTGTTAAGTTTAGGGCTAGAATTATGGCTAGGGCAAATGTCAGGTCTAGGATTTTGGCTAGCGATAGTTTTAGGGTTAGGTTTGTGGCTAGGTCTGGTATAAGGATTAGGTTTTGTGGTAGGTTCAGGTTTAGAGCTAGGAATATTATCATAGAAAGGGGCAGAATTAGGGTTTGGGTTGGGTTAAGCTTTAGGGTTAAGGCTTGAATTAGCATTAGGGTTAGAGTTTGGGTAATGATAGGGTTAGGTTTAGGTTTAGGTTAATGAAATAGGTTAGGGTTAGGGATAAGTTTAGGGTTAGGCCTAGGGTTATAATTAGACTTATGGTTATGATTAGGGTAATGGATACGGTTAGAGCTAGTGATAGGGCTAGGGTTATGGTTAGAATTCTGGCTAGGGTTAGGGTAAAGTTTAGGACTATGTTCTGGGTTAGGGTTAGGTTTAGGGTTAGTTTTAAAGCTAGGGTTAAGGCTCAGATTAGGGCTTGGTTTTGGGTTTGGTTAGGGCTAGGATTAGGGCTATGGTAATGTATGAACTAGTGTTTCAATTAGTGCTAGTTTTAGGGTTAGGGTTAGGGCTTGGTCTACTGTTACGGTTAGGTTTAGGGTTAGGGTGAAGTTTAGAAGAAGGTTATTGTTAAGGTTAGTGTCAGATTCAGGGTTAGGTTTTGGGTTAGGGTTAGAACTCAAATTACGGCTAAAGTTAGTAGTAGTTGTATGGTTAGGGTTTGGTTTAAGTTAAGTGTTAGGGATATACATTGGTTTTGTTTTAGGGCTAGGGCTACGGTTACGGCTAAATAGTGGATTAGCATCATGGTTAGGACTAGTGTTAGATTGAGGTTTAGGCTATGTTGAGGGTTACATTTAGAGTTAGTGTTAGACCTAGGGTTAGGGTAGGGCTATGGCTAAGGTTAGGGTGAGGGTTAGGGTTATGGTAATGAATATGGTTAGAACTAGGGATTCGGCTATGGTGAGAATGAGAGTTAGTCATAGTAGTAGTCTTAGGGTTAGGTTTAGGGTTGTGGCTAAATTAGGGCTAGGATTAGAGCTAGGGTTAGGGCTAGTGTTAGGGCTAAATTGGGGCTAGGATTAGGACTAGGGTTAGTTTTAGAGTTAGGGCTAGGATTATTGCTAGACTTAGGGTTATGCTTAGAGCTAAATTAGGGTTAGGATTAGGGCTATGATTAGTGTTGGGGTCAGGACTCAGGACTACATTAGGGCCAGTATTAAGGCTAGGGTTAGTGTTAGGGTTAGACTAAGGGGTTGGGCTAGAGTTAGGGTTAGCATTGGTGTTAAGTTAAAATTTAGGGAAATGGGTGGGGTTATAGCTAGATTTAGGTATAGGGTGAGCTTTAGAATTAGGATTAGGCCTAGGGTTATATTTCAGTTTAGGATTAAGTCTACGTATAGGGCTAGGTTAAGGTCTAGGGTTTCTTTAGCGTTATGGCTAGGACCAGGTCTAGGGCTAATATCAGGTCTAGGGTTAATGTTAAAAATAGTTTTAGGGTTAGGTTATGGTTAGGTCTTGTGTAAGAGTTAGGTTTAAGTTAAAGGTCAGCTTTAGGGCTAGGGTTATTATTAGGGTCAGGATCAGGGTCACAGTTAGCATTTGGTTTAGCTAAAGGCTTAGGGTTAAGGCTCGAATTAGCATTAAGGTTAGGTTTAGGATTAGGGTAATGGATAAGGTTTAGTTTAGGTTTCAGTTAAGGTTTAGGGTAATGGATGAGTTAGGTTTAGCAATCAGGTTAGGGTTACCATTAGGGTTAGGATTATGTTTAGTGTAATGGAGAGGTGTAGAGCTAGGGTTACGGCCAGGTTATGGTTTAGGGATAGTTTTAGAGTGTTATTTAGGGTATGTTTTAGGGTTAGGGTAAATGTTAAGTTTAGAGCTAGGGTTATAGTTAAGTTAGGGTATGGGTTAGTGTTTGATCTAGGGTTAGGGTTAGGGTGAGGGTTAGGTTTAGGTTTAGGTCTACGTTTACATTTTTGCTTAGAGTTAGGTTTAGTGTTAGGAATGGGGTTTTAATTAGGGTTAGGGTTAGGGTAATGGATATGTTTAGAGCTAAAGTTCAGACTAGGTTTAATGTTAGGATTAGAACTAGGGTTAGGGTTAGGGTTTAGGATAGAGCTAGGGTTATGTTTAGTGTAAAGGTTAGGCGTTGAGCTAGGGTTAGGTCTAAGGCGAGGCTTAGGTTAGGGCTAGGTTTAGGGCTAGGGTTAGGCTAAGGTTTATGCTTAGAACTAAGTTTAGGCCTAAGTTTAGGGCTAGGTTTTATGTTATGTTTAGGGCTAGGGTTAGGACTATAGTTAATGAAGGAGCTAGGGTTATGTTTAGGGCTAGTTTTAGGGTTAGGGTTATGGCTAGGTCTAGTGTTAGGTCTAGGTTGTGAGTTAGTGTCATGTTTAAAGCTAGGTTCAGTGTTAGAATTAGGGTCAGTTTTGGGGATAGGGTTAGGTTTAGGGTTACAGCCAGAATTACAACTGGGTTTAGGTGTATTATTAGGCGTATTATTAGGGTCACAATCAGGCTTCTGGTTTAGGTTATGATAAGGTTTAGGTTTAGGGCTCAAATTAGCATTAAGATTACAGTTAGGATTAGGGTAATGGATAGGGATAGGATTAGGGTTCAGGTTATGTTTAGAGTAATATATATGGTTTTGGTTTGTGATAGGATTAGGGTTAGTCCCTGAGTTAGCATTAGTGTTACGGTATCATTAAAGTAATTTATAGGGTTAGGCCTAGGGTTAGGGCTAGGGTTATGGTTATGATTAGGGCTAGAGTTAGGGTTAGGGTCAGGGTTAGGGTGAGGGTTAGAGTTAGGTATAGGTTTCGGATATGGTTTAGGGTTTGAGCCAGGGTTAGTGTTAGGGGAAGGTTGGTGTTAGATTTATGGTCATGGTTAGTGTTAGGGTTAGTGTTAGGGTTAGGGCTAGAGTAATCATTAGGGTTAGGGTAATAGATTTAGATGTCAGGTTAGAGTTACGGATAATTTAGGTTAGATTTAGGGTTAGGTTTAGGGTTAGGGTTAGGATTTGAGCTAATTTAGGTTAGGTTTAGGGTTAGATTCACTGCTAGTTCTAGGGTTAGGTTTATGTTTATGTTTACGGTATGTTTAGTTTAGGTCAAGTGTTATCATTAGGGTAAATTTTAGGGTTAGGGTAATGTGTAGGTTTCATTCTAGGGTTATGTCTAGGGTTCAGGTTAGGATTAGGGCTAGGGTTACGTTAGTCTTAGGCCTTTGGTTAGAGTTAGGGTTAGCTTAAGTTTAAGGTTTAGGGATTGAGGTACGTTTAGGGCTCGAGGGTTAGAGTTACATTCAGGGCTAAGGTAGGGTTAGGGTTAAGGATGGGGCTAGGGTTAGCATTAGGTTTAGTGTTATGGTTATGGTAGTGGGTAGAGTTAGAGCTAGGGTTTGTGCTATGGTTAAGGTTAGGATTAGGTCTAGGGTTTGGGTCAGGTTTGGGGTTTGGCCTAGGGTTATGTTTATGGTAAGGTTAAGGGTTTGAGCTAGGGTTAGAGCTAGGGCGAGGGTTAGGGTTAGGTTTAGGGTTACAGTTATGCTTAGGGTTAGGTGTAGGGCTACAATTAGGGCTAGGTTTTGTGTGGGGTTTAGGGCTAGTGTTAGGTGTATTAGTAATTTAAGAGCTAGAGTTATGGTTATGGCTAGATTTAGGGTTTTTCTAGTGTTAGGGTTAGTTTTGGGGGTAGGATAAGGTTTAGAGCTAGGGTTTTTGTTAGGGTAAGTGTCAGGGTTCAGGTTAGGATTAGGTATAGGGTTAGGTCCAGAATGTGGACTAGGGTTAGGTCTAGGTGTAGAGTTAGTGTTTGGTTTAGGTTAAGGGTTATTGTTAGGGCTAAGGCTAGGGTTATGGCTATATTTAGAATTAGGTTTAGGTCTAGGGCTAGTGTTAGTGTTAAGTTTAGGTATAGGGTTACAGGTAGGGCTAGTGTTAGGTTTTGGATAAGGGTTAGGATCAGTTTTAAACCTAGGTTTGTGTTAGAGTGACAATAAGGATCAGGGTTAGGGTTAGGGTTTGAGTGCAGTTTAGAGCTAGAATGAGGGCTAGGGTTAGGACTAGTAATAAAGTTAGGGTTTGGAGTAGTCTTAAGATTAGGGTTAGGGCTAGGGTAGCAATAGGGTGAGGGTTTGTCTTAGGGTAAGGGATAGGGTTAGAGCTAGGGATAGGGTTAGGATTAGGGCTAGGGTTAGGGTTAAAGCTAGGGTTAAAGCTAGGGTTAGGCCTTGGATTAGGGCTAGGTTTTGTGTTAGGTTTAGGGGTATGGCTAATGTAAGAACTGGCATTACAATTAGGGCTAGTTTAGGGTTAGGTTTCGGGCGAGGTGTAGTGGTAGGATTAGGTTTAGGGATAGGGTGATGTATAGAGCTAGGGTCAGTGTTAGGGTCAGAGTCAGGGTTAGTATTAGTTCAAAGGTTAGGGTTAGGACTTGAATTAGGGCTAGTGTTAGGGCTAGGTGTAGGTTTAGGCTATGGTTTTTTTTTTTTTTTTTTTTAAGTGTTAGTGTCAGTGCTCTGGCTCGGTTAGTGATAGGTTTAGAAGTAGTTATACGTTTAGGATAAGTTTTATGTTTGGGGTTAGTGTTAGGGTTAGGATTAGGGTTAGGGATAGTGTTATGGTTAGGGTTAGGAATAGGGTTAGGATTAGTGTTAGGGTTAGGTTTAGGGTTAGTTATAGGGTTAGGGTTCATGTAAGATTTAGGGCTCGTTTTAGGGTATGGGTTAGGGTGTGGGTTATGGTTAGGTTAATGTTTAGTTTTAGGGTTAGTGTCAGATTTAGAGTTAGGGTTAACGTTATTGTTAGTGTAACACTTAGAGTTAAATTTAGGGTTAGTGTTAGGGTAAGAATGAGGGTTAGGTTTAAGGTTAGTGTTAGTGTTAGGGTTAGGGTTAGGTTTAGTGTTACTGTTAGGTTTAGGGTTAGGATTGGTTTAGGGTTAGTGTTAGGGATAGGGTTAGGTTTAGTGTAGTGTTATGGTTAGGTGTAGGTTTAAGGTCAAGGTTAGTGTTAGGTTTTGGATTAGGATTAGGATTAGTGTCGGGTAAGGGTTAGAGTTAGGGTTAGGTAAGGGTTAGGAATTAGATTAGCTTATGGTTACGGTTGTGGTTTGAGTTATGATTTGTGTAAAGGTTAAGGTTATGTTTATGGTTTGTGTTAGGTTTAGGATTAGGTTGTTCGTTTGTGTTAGGTTTACTGTTATGATTAGGTTTAGCGATAGGTTTAGTGTTAGGGTTAGGTGTAAGTTTATGGTTATGGTTAGGGTTAGGGTTAATATTTCAATAGGGTTAGAGTTAGGTTTAGAGTTTGTGTTATGGTTAGGGTTAGAGATAGTGTTAGGGATAGGGTTAGGGTTTGGGTGAAGTATAGGGTTAGGATTAGGGTTAGGGTTATGATTAGTGTTAGGGTTATGGTTAGGATTAGAGTTAGGTTTAGGGTTATGGTTAGGGTTAGTGTTAGGTTTAGGGTTAGGATTAGTGTTAGTGTTAGTGTTTTGGTTATTGCTAGGTATATGGTTAGGGTTAGTGTTAGGATTAGGGTTCATGTTACATTTAGGGTTAGGATTTGTGTTAGGGTTAATGTTAGTGTTAGTGTTAGTGAAAGGTTTAGGATTAGTTATAGGTTTGCGGTTAGTGTTAGTGTTAGGGTTAGGGTCACAGTTAAAGTTAGGGTTAGTGTTGGGATATTGTTAAGTTTAGAGTTAGTGTTAGAATAAGGGTTAGGGTTAGTGTTAGGGTTAGTGTTAGGGTTTGGGTTAGGGTTAGATTAAAGTTTAGCATTAGGGTTAAAGCTGGTGTTAGGTTTTGGGTTAGTGTTAGTTTTTTAGTTATAGTTAGGGTTAGTGTCAGAATTATGGTTAGGATAGGATTAGGAATAGTGTTAGTGTTAGTGTTAGAGTTAGGGTTTGTGTTAGGTTTAGCATTAGGGTTAGGATTTGTTTTAGGGTTAGTTTTAGGGTTATGGTTGGATTATGGTTCGAGTTAGGGTTAGGGTTAGGGTTAGAGTTAGGTTTAAGTGTAGTGTTAGTGTTAGTGTTATGGTTAGGGTTAGGGGTAGGGATAAGGTTAAAGGTAAGTTTAGGGTTAGGGTTAGTGATAGGGTAAGGATTATGGTTAGGTTTACCGTTAGGGTTAGGTTTTGGGTTAGTATTAAACTTAGGGTTCAGATTAGGTATGGATTATGGTGAGGGTTAGGTTAGTGTAGCTTTATGGTTTCTGTTAGGGTTATGGTAAGGATTAGAGATAGGGTTAAAGTTAGAATTAGAGTTATTGTTAGGGTTATGGTTAGGGTTTGTGTTAGTTTAGGGTTAGTGTTAGTGTAAGTGTTAGGGTTAGGGTTAGTGATAAGGTTATGGTTAGGGTTAGGGTTAGGATTATTGTTTGGTTTAGGGTTAGATTTAGTATTAGTTTAGTGTTAGGTTTAGAGTTGGGGTTTGTTTTATGATTAGTGTTAATTTAAGGTTAGGATTATGGTTACAGTTAGGTTAAGGTTAGGGTTAGTTTTAGGATTAGCTTTAGTGTTTGTGTTAGAGTTAGGTTTAGGGTTAGGTTAGGGTTAGGTTTAGGTTTGGGTTCATATTACGGAAGGGTTAGTGTTAGTGTTAGGTTGAGATTTAGGGTTAAGATTAGAGTTAGGTTTAGGGTTACAGTAAAAGATATGTTTAGTGATAGAGTTAGGGTTAGTGTTAGGTTTAGTGTTAGTGTTTGGTTTTTGGTTAGTTTTAGGGTTAGGTTTAGAGTTTAAATTAGGTTTAGGGTTAGGCTTAGTTTTAGAGGTAGGGTTAGAGTTCCTTTAGGGTGACAGGGTTAGTGTTAGGGTTATTGTTAGGGTTTGGATTAGGGTTAGGGTTAGAGTTAGGGTTAGGGTAGGGGTTACTGTTAGGGTTGGGGTTAGGTTTTTTAGGTAGGAATCAGGGACAGGGTTAGGTTTAGGATTAGGACTCAAATTAGGGCTAGGTTTACTGTTAGTGTTTGGTTTAAGGTAAGAGTGGTGTTTTAGAGCTAGGGTGAGTGTTAGGGTATAAATCAGGGTCAGGGTTAGTTTTAAGATTAGGTTTAGGACTCGACTTAGGGCTAGGATTTGTTCTAGGTGTAGTTAAAGGTTTGTTTTAAGTTAAGGTTTAGGGTTATGTCTATTGCTTAGTTTTGTTTGAGTTCTAGGTTTAGGGTTAGCACTAGTTTTATGATGAGTATTAGGGTTAGGTCTACTGTTAGTGTTAGGCTTAGGCTTATGGTTATGGTTATATTTAGAGTTAGGCTCAGATCTAGGGTTAGGGTAGGACTTAGGATAGGGCAAGGGTTAGGGCTAGGTTTAGAGTTATGGTAAGGGATAGGGTTAGAACTAGGAATAGGGCTAGTGTGAGAGTTAGAGTTTGCCTTAGGGCCAGAATTATGGTTAGGGTTTGGATAAGGGTTAAGTTAAGGCCAGGATTAGGGCTAGAGTTAGTGTTCAGTTTGGGCCTAGTGAAAAGGTTATGGTTAGGTTTAAGTTTAGAATAAGGGATGGCATTATACCTAGGTTTAGAGGTAGGGTTAAGGCTAGAGTAGGGATAGGGATAGGCATAGAGTTAGAGTTATGATTAAGGCTAGGTTTAGGGCTAGGATGAGAGGTAGTGTTTTTGTTTTTGTTGTTGTTTTATGGCTAGAATTAGGGCTAGGGCTAATATCAGGTCTAGGGATTATGGGTAAAGATAAATTTAGGGTTAAGTTTAGGTCTACATCTAGTGTAAGGGTTAGGCTTAGGGTAAGGGTCAGGTTTAGAGCTAGGGAAAATTTTAAGGTTAGGGTAAATTTTAAGGTTTTGTTTAAGTTAGGATTTAGGTTTAGGGCTCAAATTAGCATTAGGGTTAGAGTTAGGGTAATGATAGGGTTTAGTTTAGGGTTCACGTTAGGTTTAGGGTAATTGATAAGGTTAGCATTAGCAATAGGGTTAGGGTTAGGCTTAGGGTTAGCATTAGGATACAAGTTATGGTTATGGTAGTGGGTTGGATTAGAGCTTAGGTTAGAACTAGGGTTAAGGTTAGGAATAGGTCATGAGTTATGGTTAGGGTCAGGTTTAGAACTAAGGTTAGGTTTAGGGTTATGGTTAGTGTAAGGGTTCGGTTTTGAGCTAGAATTATGGGTAGGGAGAGGGTTAGTTTTAGGGTTAGGTTTAAGGATAGGATTATGGGATAGTTAGTGTTAGGGATTGGGGTTAGGGCTAGGGTTATCATTAAGGTTAGTTTTAGGGTTAGGGTAATGAATAGGGTTAGATATATGGTTAGGGTTAGGGTTAGATTTTGGTTTAGGATTAGGATTAGGGCTATGGTTATGTTTAGGTTTATGGTTAGGTTTAGGGTTTGAGTTAGGTTAGGGCTATACTGAGTGTTAAATTTAGGATTGTGTCTAGGGTCATTTTTCCAGTTAGTTTACCCTAATACTAGACCTAGTCCTAACCCTAATCCTATAACTAGCCCAAATCTTACCCTATACCATACATTGTCTGTAATTTTAAACCTAGCTCTAACACTAACAAAAACCTAGCTCTAAACTGAGACCTAACCTTAGTGTTAACCCTTACACTAACTCTAACACTAACCCTAACCCTAACCCTAAATATAGCCCTAACACTAGCTCTATCCCTATCCCTTACACTAAGTTAACCCTAACCGAATGCTAATACTTGTCTTAACCTTAATCTTTACTTTAACCCAAACCCTAAACCTATTAGTAGTCCTAACCTTAGCCCTCATTCTAGCTCTAACCATAACCCAAACCTGACACTTATTCTGGCCATAATGATAACCGTGGGTCTAAACCTGACCCTAACCTTAAACCGAACCCTAACACTAGCACTAGAAATAAACCTATACCTAACCCTAAACCTAACACTAGCCCTAACCCTAACCCTAACCCTAGCACTAATCCTATCCCTTACCCTAAGACAAACCCTAACCTTAATGCTAACCCTAGTCCTAACCCTAATTCTTAGCCTAACACAAATCCTAAGTTTATTACTAGTCCTAATCCTAGCCATCATTCTAGTTATAACAATAACCCAAACACTAACCCTAACCCTGACCCTAACCATAAACCAAACTCTCACATTAGCCCTACCCATAAACCTTTACCTAAACCTAAAGCTAACACTAGCCCTAGACATAAACCTAATCATAAATCTAACAATGTCTCTCACCCACGACTGAAAAAAAAAAAAAACTAGCCCTAGCCCTAGCCCTAATGATAACACTTAACCTAACCCAAACACTAACCCTACATCTAGACCTAACCAATCCCAATTGAAGCTCTATCCCTAACCCTAATCCTAATCCAAATACAGACCCTGACACTAACACCAATGTAACAAAACATAAACCTAACACTAGACCTAGCCATAACCCTAACCATAACCCTAGTCCTTATATACCCATAGTCCTGACACTAGCTCTAAATCTAACACAAAATCTAGCCCTAATCCTAGGCCTAAACCTAGCCCTAAGCATAACCCTAACCCTAGTCGTATCCCTCACGCTAATCCTAACACTCAACTTTGACCTAAACCTAGCTAAAACCCTAAACCTAATTCTAAACATAACCCTAGCCCTATCCCTAAACCTAATGCTAACCCTAGCCATAATCATAAAGTTAATACTAGCCCTAATACTATCTCTATAATTATCCACTACAATAAACCTAACCCTAATCCTAATGATAACCCTAGCTCTAACTCTAACCGTAAACCTAATCCTAGACCTAACCCTAATCCTAACCCTCATCATAGCCCTAACCCTAGATCAAATCTTAAACTATACTCTAACTAACCCTAGCCCAAACCCTAACACTAACCCTAAACCTAAAACTACTCCTAACCCTAACTTGACATGTAATCCTATCCATTAACCTAAATCTAAAGGTAACCTTAGCCCTAACCCTAACTCTAACCCTAACCTTAACTATAAATCTAACCCTAGACATAACATTAAACCTAACTCTCACCCTTGCACTAAGCCTAGTTCAAAACCTAACCTATATCCTAAACCTAACCCAAACACTAACCCTAGCCCTAGCCCTAACCCTAATTTTAACTCTAGCCCTACTCCTAACCAAAACCCTAGCCCTAACCCTAGCTCTAATGCTATCCATTACCCTAACAATAACCATTACACAAATGCTAACCCTAGGCCTAACCCTAACCCTATAACTAAACTTAACCATACCCATTACCCTAATCTTAACCTGAATCCTAAACTTAAACCTATCCATTACCTTAAACCTAACTCTAACCCAAACCCTAATTTGAGCCCAAACCCCAAAACTTAACCTAACCCATAACCGAAACCTGAAGATGATCTTAAAAAAACACCTAATTCTAAACTTGATCCTTACCCTAAACCTAATTCTTATAAAAGACCTAGCCATGAAACTAAACCTATAACTACCCCTAGCCATAAAACTAAACCTGACATTATCCCTATCCCTAAAACTTTCCCTAAACCTAACAAAAGCCCTAGCCCTCATCCTAACACCAAATCTAGCCTTAATCCTAACCCAATCCTAACCCTATCCCTAAACCTAATTCTAATAATCGCCCTATCCCTAAACTTAGCTATAACCCCATCTCTTCCCCTAAACCTAAACATATCCCTAAAATTAGGCCTAACCCTAACACTAATCCTAGACCTATTCCTAGATCTAGTTTAGCCCTAACCCTAATCTTAACCCTAACCTTAAGACTAAATCTAATTCTTGCCTAACCCTATTTCTAGTTCTAACCCTATCCCATACCATAACCTTAGCCTTAGTCCTAAAACATAACCGAGCTATAGCACTAACCCTAATCCTTAACTTAAACCCCAAATCCTAACCCTACATCTAGTCCTCAGGCTACCCGTAATTCAAGTCCTATCCCTAACCTAAAACTAACCCTGAACCTGACTCTGAACCTAACACTAATCATACCTCAAAACATCACCCTAAACTTAAACCTAATCCTAAAACTAGACTTAGTCCTAATTGTAACCCTAAATTAACCACAATCATAACCCTAGTTCTTACATTAGCCATATCACTAACACTAGCCCTAACAAAACCCAAAACTTAGCCCTAATCTGAGCCCAAACCCTAGCTTTAACCCTATCTATAATCCTAAATGTAGCTCTAACACTTACCCTAATCCTAACCCTAACTTAATTCCTTACACTAACCCTAAACCTAACCCTAATACAAACCCTAGCCCTAACCCTAGCTCTAACCCTATCTAATACCCTAACCGAACCCTAACCCTAATGCTAACCCTCAACCCAATGTTAGACCAGGACACAAGAAAAGACCACTGACTCCAATTAAAATCAAATTTAAGCAAACTTATAATTTCGACTGGCCAGGCTGCCTCTCCCTCCCAAAACGGCAGGAACAAGACAGCACCCCACCTTTCCTACAGCCCAGCTTTATAGCCCAGAAAGTTACACAAAAGGAGGGTTACAGATAACAGAACTCTTGACATGCATCACACTAATGGTAGTTTACATTTTTTTTTTTTTTTTTTTTTGCTGGCCACAACATCAGAATTTATGAGGACCATTAGAGCCTCAGAGAGGGTCATTGTCTGGCCAGGGAAGGACAATATTTATGAGGTGTCACTAAGTTTCAGAGAGGGCTGCTATCTGGTCAGAGAGCCAGGCATGGGTGAGTTCAAGGCACGGGCAGACATTCCAAGCAGGCTCAGAATTTGCAGTAATTTATAGTAAAGCTGAAATTATCTTTTCATGGTTTTGTGGCGAGATGCCCAATTTTAAGAAAAGATCAGGTTGGGTCTATCATTCCCCCCTTTTCTTATGTGTCCCTTTCAAATCTTTGATAGTGTAGGGGAAGAGCACTGAGGAAATTTTAATCCCTCAGGCAACAGTCTCCAACTTTTTAGAACTCACCCAAAACCGGTCTCCCTGATTTTACCTGACTTAATTAATTACTTATATTGACAGTCTATTTTTGGCTCCATTGTTGTAAGAAGAGAGGCGTCACTTGTTTTGGCTTCTTCTGAGCTGAGAGGGGGTGACATGAGGGGGCATGGCGTGAGGAACACAAGTTGCCTTTTAGAAGTCAGTTGAGGGACATGAGTTGCCTTTTAGAAGTCAGTCCGGTTTGAAGTCTGGTTGGGGAAGAACAGGTTGTAAAGTCATCTGGCGACGGTGCTTCTATGAGAGAAACAAAAACCATGAGTACTGAATAAATGCTGCAGCAGCTGGAACATGTCACTGTATAGAAGTTCCCTCACCAGGCTTTAACATCCCCAGTTATCAGGACTGTAAGCATAACATTTAACTTTTAGTGTTACAGATGTCCTTCCCCATAAGATACAGTTTAATAATTTAATGTCCTCTGATCTTGAAAAATTATTTTACTAGTATGAGCTCTGTGTCTAATAGAGAAACTTTTAATTCTGTTACTCAGGGCTGGATAATCACACTAGCAAACACAAAACCTACCTGTGTAGGTTAGGAATATCTGTAAGCCTTAAACTAAAAACTTCTGTCTCTGACAGCTCCTCTTGATAGTCTCTTTTTATAGTTATCAGGCATTTCTGTCTGAGAATCCTTCTTTGTAGCCTCCAGTCTTACTTATTTTGGGAGGCTAACATAAAGTGTATACCTTAAATTATTATTATTATTATTATTATTATTATTATTATTATTATTATTATCATCATCATCATCATCATCATCATCATCATCATTATTTAAAATTCTCAGGAATGGCTGTATTTTGGTTTTAACTGTCTTTGCTAAGTGTTTAAGATGAAGCAGTCAAACTGACTTTTGTTTCTATCTATTGTTAACAGTCAGCTGAGCTTTTATGGGAGTCATTCCTGGGGAAACTTCTCAGTTCTGCTAGTGCCATTTGCGCTAGGATGTGTCTAGGTCTTGCTTGACCATGTGGCTTCCCTCAGAAGCATCAGGGATGTCTCCCTTCTCTGATGACTCTCCTCTTCATACCAAATGCACTGATTGGCTTTCTGTTCTCCAGTGGTCTCATTAGTCTCCCTGATCGGGAGGTTATGTGGCCCAGAGTTGCAAAGCTCTTTAGAGAAATCCCCTGTTCCCTGGATTCAGACTGTCTCAGAGGGCAAGAGCCAAATATTGGTTTTTCTGGCCCTTTTAATTTGACTTTAATTTTAAAACTTAATCTTAAACATCCAGCAAATAAATTTTAACAGCCTTATATTAAGAGAACTGGGCTTTAATGTCTATAACTTTATAATTATTCATGTTTTTATTAATTGGGATCTGTATTATCCTAACTGTCTTGTAGGTGATGGCTTATTATCTTAAATTAACCCATGTTGTGTTCTTAAAGCAACACTTCTGTAAAACACTAACAGGGAATCTTTAGATCACTTATTAGGAAATTATGAAATAAAATTAACAAGAGTAAAAACATTTAGTTTGTGTAATAGCTACCCTGAATTTTTGGCTGAGTTATACATTATATCCCCTGTTTGAGACCCTAGTAATCTTGACAGAAAAAAAAAAAAAAAAAAAAAAAAAAAAAAAAAAAAAAAACAACTTTTGAACATAACTTTAAATGAACTAAAATCTGGCCTACAGCTTTCGTAGTCATTCTCACATGTAGTAAGATGGGACACAGAGCCTTATCTCAGGTAAGGCTCTTTATAAATCTTAGGTGTTTTAGTTCTAAAGCTGATCTTTGTTTTTTAAATATCATTTTACAAAGTTTACATAAATTGTTTGAGGTCACATGAACATTAGCTAACACCACATGATATCACACTTAAAACATGAATTAAAGAAAGGCTGAAAATTTTTAACCTTTACATAGATTAGGCTCTCATTAACTTAAAAATGCATTTAAATTGTTCCCCAATATAAAAAGTACATAAAACTTTACATATCTTATTGATAACAGGTAAATAAATCCCCAATATATTTTTTACCATACAACTTCAGAACACCAGCTTGATATAATGCTCTTTTAAAGTTTCTACCTTACAGACTTGTATACCTGGAAGATATGAGCACTTTAATAGCATCACGATTACATTGATGTTTCTACATTAACCAAGTTTAGCTTTTAAAGAAATGGCAGTACAGTGCTCTAAAATAACAGTTCTTATTCAACCAGTTGTTTAATTTTTATGGTTGCTTGCTCTAGAAAAAAAATAAAACTTAATAATCAATGTTATGGGTAAAGTTATGTTTTATGAAATTTTTTGTCTCTTTAACACATGACTGATTTTTACAATCTTATACAGACCTTAGTACAAAATTATACAGACCTTAGTAAATCAATCAGATATCTAACAAAAGTACTCATGAATGGGTAATCCCATATCAAATTTACTTTAATTATTTTATCAAAATATTAGACAAGTGTATTGAACAGTGCTAGCCATTTTTTGTTGTTGTTGTTGAAGGAAAAGTCCTAGAACCAAGGCATATTAGACATTGTATAGACATTAATATTTTATGAGTTTTTTTGAACACCTAGGAAAACTTGTAAGCTTAAATTTAAAGACATTTATTTTTATCTGTTTATCCAATTTAAATTGAACCATTTAAATCACATGAATTAAAGATCTTTGGATCCATTTTTTTAATTTGTTTTTATGAGTGCTCCTTATATATGTTAATTTGTATATCATATATACGATACACGGACATATGTATATATAGACATACAACACATAACAAAAGTGTGCACACATAACAATAGTAAAAGCTGTAGTAGCTTTTCACATGTGAAATCTCCATTGCAATGTTTCAAAAACTCCACAGTTGGTCAAAGATAGAACTGATCAGAAAAACATTAACCTAGGTCTGTAGGATCAAAATCATGAGCTCAAAAAAATACAGAATCTAAGGAAAAAACAAGAGTCCTAGAAAAAATGACTGGCCAGTAATTAGTAAATAACATACAATTTACTTTTTTTTTTTTTCTTTTAGGCCTCAGATCAGTCTCCTACTGAGCTTGCAGGCTTCTTTCATTTGCATTTCAACATAAGTCCTGGCTAAGGTCTGAAGGAGCAGGGAAAAACTGCTATTCTGAGCAGACACCTCAGGCCTAAGGCATTTTAACCATAAGTCATAATTTTCAGGTTCAGATGTTGAAAATTATGATACAAGTTTAAAATACAATTCACAAAATTTTTTATCTTTACATCTTGTTTTGTCAACAGATACCATACTATGATTTACTATCCTTGTCCAAATTAATGCACTGGTTCACACAGTAACATTTTCCCAGGCTACCCAATTCAAAATTGGTGAAAAAAAGACTGAATGATTGGGAAGTTACTTGCCAACTTGGAAGTAGAGTTCTTTAGTTTTCCATCCTAAGTATTTAAGTTCTCTGGCATGAATTATCTGAAATCATAAACTAAACAATTACCTAAACCCAACTTTTAACTGCAAGATTGTGCAATGCTTCAAAAACCCATTCAGATACCAGATTGTTACAATAAAACATCATCTTTTAGACACACATTCTGCCAAGATCATTCCCAAGAAACAATTTATAATATCTACACACTATTGCACATGTCTTAAAGGGCCAGAAACAAAGACACAAGACAGACAGACAGAAAGGAGCTCCAGACTATGGCTGACAGACAGAAACCTTTAAAACAGAGCAGATAAGAGAAAAATCTCCTACACCAGTGGCACCATAGATGTCCCCTCAAGGGAACCAGATGTTTTCACAGAGGGGCAACCTGAAATGTAAAATCAAGGGTCTCAATGGTGACTTTACTGCATTTAGTGTCCCCTTTTTTTCTCTTTTTTTTTTTTTAAAGAAGACAGAGGTGGTATAATCCTTACAGTGCAGGGAGAGAAGGAGGGAATTCCCCGAAAAAACAGTGCTTTGGCAGCTGCTGGGAGTCCCTCAGTCCCTCCTTTTACTTACAGGCTTAGCTCCTCTGGTTTGGTTCCACCCCAGGCACACTCCATCTACTAACATTTCAGTAGTCAGTTCTCAAAAAGTTCTGAGGGGGGTGGTATCAAAATTTGTAACTGAAAGTTCGGTTCCTGACCTTAGAGCCAATTAATGCCAATTTAATAATGAGGACAGGGTTTTTAGAAAAAGAAAAAGGGAGTTTTATTGCTTTTCTAAGAAAGGAGAAACACAGGGGACTCTGCCCAAATGTTGTGACTCTCTTGATCTGGGGGGACAAGGTGTTTTAAAGGAGTCTCACTTGTTAACCTGGGAGATACTCAGTTCTTAGATCCCCAGCAGGCATTGCCCTCTGCAGTGGGTGTGCTCCAGCAGCCAGCTAGGGGTTTCTCTTATCCTGCTTAATAAAGGGGGGTAAAGTTCATTGCAGTTCCTTAAAACACAGTCCAAAAGGATGTCAGGCTTACTTGCTTTATTACCCATAAGTTTTTACCACAGAAATCACACAACAAAACGCACAAAAACAAACAAACAAAAAACATATAGAACACAGAACAAAACACAAGAAAACAGAAACCCGGCGCCGAAACAGAAAAACAGAGGAGCAATGCAACGTCTTGCTAAAGTCCGGGGTAGGAGTGCGTGCGTGCCCGTCGGCACCTCTCTACCCTTCCAGAGGAATTCCCTACAGAACAGAACAGAAGACAGAACGATTTTTATTACTTTCCGGACAGGAGTATATGTGAGCCTCCAGAGGCCACCTCTCTGTCATCAGAAGAGATCTCCCTTAACCGGATATCAGATGTTATAATGGCGCCACTTACCTATGGAGGCCTCCTCCACCAGGTGCTTACTGATAGAATTAGTGCGGCAGTTCACTGCAGTGCTCTGGGGACCGAAGTCTCACTCCAAAGCCTTGGAACGTCTCAAGTTGTGCACCCCCTAGAGTGGATCTCCAGCCCGGAGCCCTGGAGCAAAGGCCGGCTTCAGAATTTCCAGCAGTCTGGTCTTGTGATCTGGTCGGGCAGGGTCATCTCACTGGGGTACTCCAAAATGTTAGACCAGGACGCAAGAAAAGACCACTGACTCCAATTAAAATCAAAGCAAGCTTATTATTTCGACCGGCCGGGCCACCTCTCCCTCCCAAAATGGCGGGAACAAGACAGCACCCCACCTTTCCTACAGCCCAGCTTTATAGCCCACAAAGTTACACAAAAGGAGGGTTACAGATAACAGAACTCTTGACAAGCATCACACTAATGGTAGTTTACATTTTTTTTTTTTTTTTTGCTGGCCCCAACATCAGAATTTATGAGGACCATTAGAGCCTCAGAGAGGGTGTTGTCTGGCCAGGGAAGGCCAATATTTAGGAGGTGTCAGTAAGTTTCAGAGAGGGCTGCTATCTGGTCAGAGAGCCAGGCATGGGTGAGTTCAAGGCACGGGCAGACATTCCAAGCAGGCTCAGAATTTGCAGTAATTTATACTAAAGCCGAAATTATCTTTTCATGGTTTTGTGGCGAGATGCCCAATTTTAAGAAAAGATCAGGTTGTGTCTATCACTAACCCTAACACATTCCCTAACCAGAATCTAATCATTAACCTAAACATAACCCTAACACTAAAGCTAACGTAATACTAGACCTAGATGTAACAATAACCCTAAAACTATCCCCAATTGTAACCATATTTCTTACATTAGCCATAGACCTAAAGATAACACCAAACCTAGCCCTAATCCGAGCCCTAACACTACCTTTAACTCTAACCCTAGCCCTAACTCTAACCCTCACCCTTAGCCTAGCCCTAACCCTAGCACTAACCGTGTCCCTTACCCTAAGCCAAACTCTAACCCTAAAGCTACCTAGTTTTAACCTAATCTTTAGCCTAACCCACCTAACACTATTACTAGTCCTAACACAAGCTCTCAATCTGGCTCTATACCTATCCAAAACCCTAAATCGAAACCTGACCCTTATTCTGACCCTAATACTAACCAGAGGTCTAAACCTGACCCTAACCCTAACCGACCCCTAACATTGGTGCTACCTGTAAACCTATACCTACACCTAACCCTAACACTAGACCTAGATCTACACCTAATCCTTCATCTAGTGATAAGTCTAGCCCTAGCCATAAACAAAAACCTAGACCCAGACCTAAAAAAAAACCTTAACCTAACCCAAACACTAACTCTACCCCTAGACCTAACCCTAGTCCTAATGCAGACTAATAATCATAAACCTAATCCTAACCCAAACACTGACCCTCACCCTAACACAACCCTAGCTCAAAACCTTTTTCTAACAGAAAACCTAACCCTAAACTAGACCTAGCCATATCACTAACGCTAAAACTAGCCATAACGATAAGCCAAAGCCTACCTCTAACTCTATACATTACCCAAACCCTAACCCTAACCCTAATGCTAACCCTAGCCCTAACCCTACCCTTGACTCTAACCATAAACCTCATCCTAGTGTAAATCTTAGCTCAATCCCGAACACTTAAATATAACCTAAAGCTTACACTAACCCTTGGCCTAAACAAAACCCTAACCTTAACCCTAGACCTAATCCTAACCTTAAATCTAGCCATAACTCTAACTCTAACCATATCCATTACCTTAACCCTAACCCGAACCCTAATGATAACCCAAGCCCTAACCCTAAATCTACCCTAACCCTAACCCAAGACATAGCCATAAACCTAAACCTTGTCATAGACCTAACCCTAGCTCAAACCCTAACCATTACACAAAACCTAAACCTACACCTATCCCTAACACTACCATAAGCCGAAAACTAATACTAACCTTAACCATAACCCGACATCAAACCCTATCCAATACCCTAAACCTAATGATAACCCTAGCTCTAATCCTAACACTAAACTTGACCCTAACCATAAATATAACCTAGACCTAACCCTAAACCTAACATTCACCCTGGTGTTAATCCTAGCTCAAACCCTAAACCATAACCTGAACCTAAACCTAACGCTATCCCTGGGCGTAAGCCTAACCCTAACCCCACCTCAAGCCATAATATTAACCATAACCCTTGCCCTAACCCTAGGTCTATCACTCTCCATTACCCTAACCATAACCCTTACTCTAATGCTAATCCTAGGCCTAAATCTAACCCTTTCACTAACTCTAACCCTATCTATTACCCTACACCTAACCTGAACCCTAAACCTAACACTATCATACCATAACCCTAACAGTAATGCTAATTTGAGCCCTAATCCTAAACCCTAACCTAAACCAAAAACTGAAACCTGATTCTAACCCTAATCATACCCCCAGCTCTAAACCTAACCCTTATCCTAGACCTATCCATAAATCTAACCCTCAATCTATCCCTAACTGTAACCCTGGACCTGACACTAGCCCTAGACCTAATTCTTGCCATAACCCTAAAACAAACCCTAGCCCTCATTCTAGCCCTAAACCTAGCCTTATTACTAACCTAAAACATAATCCTAGCCCTAACCATAATTCTAACCTTCGACCTAGCCCTAACACTAGCTATAACCCCATCCTTTCCCCTAAAACTAATCCTATCCCTAAACCTAAACCTAAGCCTAAAACTAGGCCTAAACCTAGCACAAAGCCTAGACCTAATCCTAGTCCTAATTTAGCCCTAAACCTAACTTAACCATAGCTCTAAGACTAACTCTTACTCTCACCCTAGTCCTATTCCTAGTTCTATCCCCAACCCTTACCATAACCCTAAAACTTGCCCAAAACGTTAGCCCTAACCCAAGCCCTATATCTAATCCTAACTCTAAATGTAACCCTAAACCTAAGCCTAAATTTCTCACTAACACAAGCTGTAAAACTAACACTAATCCTAAAACTAGCCCTAACCTAGCCCAAGCCCTACAACAAAACAGAGCCATAGCCCTAACCCTAACATTTAACCTAAACCAAATCCTAAGTCTACACCTAGCCCTAAACCTAGCTCTAATTTGAGTCCTATCCCTAACCCTAAAACTAACCCTGACCCTTACTCTGACACTACACTAACTCTAGCTCTAATCATCACCCAAAACCTAAACCGAACCCAAACACTAGACCTAGCCCTAACCCTAACCTTAAAACTGGCCCTAATCATAACACTAGTACTTACATTAGCTGTAGACCGAACACTAGCAGTAACCTAACCCAAAACCTATTCTAATCAGAGCCCTAACACTACCTTTAACACTAACAATAGCTGTAAACCTAGATATAACACTTACCCTAAATCTAATGCTAACCCTAACCCTTGAAATAACCCAAAACCTAACACTAACCCTAGCCCTAATCCTAACAATAATCCTAGACTTAAACCTAGCTCTAATCCTATCATTACCTTAACCCTAACCCTAACCCTAATGCTAACCCTAGGATAACACTAACCCTATTCCTAACCCTAAACCTATCCATTACAGTAAAATTAACCTGAACCCTAAACCTAACCATATCCATATACCTAATCCTAATCCTATCTCTAACGCTAATTTGAGCACTAAACTTAAACATTAACCTAATCCAACCCGGAACCCTGTACTCTACCCTAATAATGCCCCTAGCTCTAAACCTTACCCTAAACCTTAGCCTAACCCTTACAATATACCTAGCCATAACCCTAACCTGTGGTTAGCCATAATCCTAGGCCTAACATTAGCCCTAGCACTAATGAAGCCCTAACCCTAACATAAACACTAACCCTAATCTTAGCCTTAAACTTAGCTTTAATCCTAACCCTAACCGTAACACTAGCCCTAACCCTAATTTTAACCCTCGCCCTAGTTCTAAACCTAGCAATAACATCATGCCTAACCATAATCATAACCCTAAACATAGCCCTAAACCTAGGCTTAGTTTTAATACTAACCCTAGCTCTAAACCTAGCCCTAATAAAGCCCTAAACTTAATCCTACCAAATCCGAACCCTAAGTTTACCTCTAACTCTCGCCCTAGCCCATCCCTTGATCTAACCCTATCCTTTATGATAACCCAAACCCTAGACCAAACCGTAGCCATAACCTAGATTTAACCTAACTCTAAATCTCACCCTAATCATAAGCCTAAACCATACCCTATCACTAGCTTTAACCCTAACACTAATTTGAAAACAAGCCCTAACCCTAGCCCTAGCACTCAAGCAAGACCAAGCCATAGCACTGATACTAACACTTAACATAATCCATAGCCTAAACCTACACCTAGCCCTAAAACTAGCCCTAATTCAAGTCGAAACCCTAACCTTAGAAGTAATTCTAACCCTGACTCTGACCCGAACACTGACCCTAACTCTATACATCACCCTATCCCTAAACTTAACCCTAACACTACACCTTGCCCTATACCTAACCCTAAACTAGCCCTAATTCTAATGAAAGTTCTTACATTAGCCATACCCCTAAACCTAACACAAACCTAGCCCTAATCCAAGGTCTAACCCCAGCTTTAACCCTAACCCTAGCCCTAAACCTAACCCTATCCCTAGTCTTAACCCTAGCTCTAACCCTATCCCTTACCCTAAGACCTCACTCTATTGCTACCCTATTCCTAACCCTTATCTTAAGCCTACTCCAAACCCTAACTTTATTACTAGTCCTAATCCTAGCCCTCATTATAGCTCTAAACTTCACTCAAACCCTAACCCTAACCCTGACCCTTATTCTGACTCTAGCACAAAACCTAGGTTTAAAACTGACCCTAACCCTTATTGAAAAACTAACACTAGCCCTGCCAGTAATTGTATATATAAACTTAACACTAACACTAGCCCTAGACCTAAACCTAATTCTAAATATAGCCATAAACCTAGCCTTAGCCCTAACAATAACCCTTAACCTAAACCAAACACTAAGCCTACACCTAGACCTAACCCTAGTCCACATTCTGGACCTAAACCTAATCCTAACCTGAACCCTGACACTTACCCTAACAAAAACCCTAGCTCTAAACCTTATCCTAATCCAAAAATTAACTCTAAGACTAGAAAAACCCTAAATCTAGCCATAACCATAACTCTAGCTCTTAAAATACTAATACACCTAACACTAGCCCTAAACCCCACACAAAACCTAGCCATAAATGTAGCACTAAACCTAACCCTAAGCATAACTGTAACCCTAAACCTAGCCCTAAACCTAACCCTAACCCTCGTCCTAGCTCTAACCCTAGCTCAAACCTTAACCTTACCATAAACATAACCCTAGCCCAAACCCAAAACCTCACCCAAACCCTAGACCTAATCCTAACCTTAACCATAGCACAAAACCTAGCTCTATCTCTATCCACTACCTTAACCATAACACTAAACCTAATGCTAACCATAGCCCTAACCTTAATCCTAACCCTACCCTAGCCCTGACTGTAACCCTAACCCTCACTCCAGCCCTAACCCTACCTCAATCCCTAACCATTAAACTTAAGCTAACCCTAACTCTAATCGAAGGCCTGACAGTAACATAACCCAGCACTAATTCTAACCTGAACCGTAGACATAACCCTAGCTCTAAACCTACCCATTACCCTAACCCTAAACTTTACCCTAATGATAACATTAGACCTAAAACTAAATATACCCTAAACATAAACATAAACCTAACCCTAGACTAGCAGTGAACCTACCCTAAACATAACCTAAGCTAGCTCAAATCCTAACCATAAACCTAAACCTAACTCTAACTCTAACATAAACTTATCCTTAACTCTAACCTGACATCTAAATCTATTACCCAAACCCTAATGATAACCATAGCCATAACCCTAACACTAACCCTAACACTAACCATGACCATAACCCTGACACTAACCTTACCCTGGCACTAACCCTAGATCAAACCCTGAACCATTTCTGAAACCTAATCCTAACTCTAACCCTCACCTTAACCCTTTCCCTAACCCTAACTCTAGCCCTAATCCTAACCATAACCCTAGCCCTAACCCTAGGTCTAACCCTATAAATTACCCTAATGATACCATAATGCTAATGCTAATTCTAGGCCTAACCCTAAACCTATCACAAACCAAAACCATATCTGTTACTCTAAACTTAATCTGAACCCTAATCCTAACCATATCCATTACCCTAACCCTAAATCTAACATTAATGCTAATTTGAGCCCTAAACCTAAACCTTATCGTAACCCGAACCCCAAGCCTGACCATGATCCTAATAATACACCTAGCTCTAAATCTGACATTTTCCCTAAACACAACACTTAAAGTTGACCTAGCCATAAACCTAACCCTAAGACTCTCCCTAGCTATAAACCTAGACCTGACATTAGCCATAACTCTAATTCTTGTCCTAAACCTAACACAAAATCTATCCCTAATCCTAGTGTTAAACCCAGCCTTAATCCAAACCCAAACCATAACCCTAGCCCTAACCCTAAAGCTAATCATAAAACTAGCCCTAACCCTAACCATAGCACTAAAACAAAACTGAGGAACAGGCCTATCACTAAACCTTAACTTAAACCAAACACTAGCACTACACCTAGAACTAACCCTAGCCCTAATTCAAGTCCTAATCCTAACCTTAAATATAACCCTGACCTGACTCATATCCTAACACTCATCCTAGCTCTAAACAGCACCCTCAACTTAAACCAAAACCTAACAGTAACCCTAGCCCTAAATTCGAGTCCTAAAACTAACCGTAAAACTAACCCTGACTTACTCATATACTAACACTATCTCTAGCTATAAATATCAATCTGAATTTAAACCTAACCCTAACACTCACCTACCCCTAACCTAACCCTAAACTAACCCTAATTGTAACCCTAGTTCTTATATTTGTCATTGCCCTAACCCTAGCCTTAAACCTCATAAAAAAACTAGCCCAAATCTGAGCCCTAAAACTAGCTTTAACCCTAACCATAACAATAACCCTAGCCCTAAACCTATGTCTAACCCTATCCCTTACCCTAAGCAAAACCCTAAACTTAATGGTAACCCTAACCTATTCCTAATTCTTAGGCAAAACAAATATTAACCCTATAAATAGTCCTAACCGTAGATCTAATTCCAGCTCTAACCCTTACCAAAACCCTAAACCTGATCCTGACACTTATTCTGACCATCACACAAACCAGAGGTCTAAACCTGACCATAACCCTAAATCAAACACTAACACTAGCCCTACTGGTAAACTTATACCTAAACCTAACCCTACCATTATCCCTAGATCTAAACCTAATTCAAAATCTAGCCTTAACTTTAGCTATAGACCTAAGGAAAAACCTAGTCTTAGCCCTCACAATAACCCTTCAACTAACCCAAACACTACCTCCACCTCTAGACATAAACCTAGTCCTAAATCTGGCCTTAACCCTAACCCAAACACTGTCCATTTCTGTATTACAAATCCAAGCTCTAAATTGTATGCTAACCCAAAATCTAGCCATAACCCTAACTCTAAGTCTTACATTACATATCGCCCTAATGTTAGCCCCAAACCTCACACAAAACCTAGTTCTAAGTGTAACCCTAACCCTAACCCTAGACCTAAATCTAACCCTAACCATTGCCTTAACCCTAACCAAAGCTCAAACATTAACGCTTGATAAAATATTAATCTAGACCTAACCACAACCCTAACCCTAGTCCTAATCCTAACCATAACCAAGGCCAAACCCTAGTTCTAACTCTATCCATTACCCTAAACATAACCCTAACCCTAATGCTAAACCTAGCTCTAAACTTAACCCTAACCCTAACCTAGATGTCACACTAAGCCTAACAATTGTCCTAGCCCTAAACATAGCTCAAACCCTAATGCTTACCCTAAACCTAGCACTAACACTAAACCTAGGCTTAACCATAACCATAACCATAGCCCTAATCCTAACCATAACCCTAGTCCTAAACCTATCCATTACCCTAAACATAAGCCTAATCCAAATGCTAACCCTAGGCCTAACTCTAAACCTATCTCTAACACTAAACCTATCCATTTCCTCAAACTAACCTGAACCCTAAACCTAACCTTATTAATTACTCTAACCCAATCACTAACCCTAATGCTAAATCAAGCCCTAAACCTAAACCATAACCTAAACCAAACCCTATACAAGACACTTACCCTAACAATACACCTAGCTTTAAACCGGACCTTTCCCGAAACCTTACCCTTACAATAGACCTAGCCATACACCTAACCTTAACACTATCCCTAAGCGTAACCCGAACTGATATTAGACATAGACCTAATTCTCGCCCTAAACCTAACACAAACCCAAGCCCTCATCCGAGCCCTAAACCTAGCCTTAATACTAACCTGAACCCTAACCCTAGCCCAATCCCTAATTTCAACCCTTGCTCTAGTTCTCAACCTAGGTATAACCACATCCCTTCCCCTAACCCTAACCCTAACCCTAACTCTAACCCTAGCTCTAATCCTAGCCCTAATGTAGTGCTAATTGTAACCCTAACTCTAACCCCACCCCTTAGACTAACTCTAACTCTTGCCCTAGATCTATTTATAGTACTAACTCTATCTGTTACCATAACCCTAACACTAGCCCTAACCTAACCCCTAAACCTAGCCCAAGTCCTAACCCTAGATCTATACATAACTCTAAATATAACCCTAAACCTAAGCCTGAACCTCACCCTACCACTAGTCCTAACACTATCGCTAATCCTAAAACTAGTTCTAAACCTAGCTGTAGCTCTAAAACAAAACTGAGCCCTAGCCCTAACCCTAACACTAACCTAACTGTAACCTCAGACCTGACATTAGACATATCCTAATTCTTCCCTAACCCTAACACAAAACATATCCCTACACCTACCCATAACTCTAGCCTTATTTCTAGTGTTATCCCTAGCCCTAAAACTAACACTGACCTTGACTCTGACCCTAACACTAATCCTATTTCAAATCATCACTAGGTTTTGAGTTAGGTTAGGGCTAGGGTTAAGGCTACCGGTAATGTATGAAGTAGGGTTATGATTAGCACTAGTTATAGGGTTAGGGTTAGGGCTAGGTCTAGTGTTAGCGTTAGGTTTATGGTTATGACAATATTTAGAGCTAGATTTAGTGCTAGGGTCAGAGTCAGTGTCTATATTACTTTTCAGGTTAGATTTAAGCCGGGAATTAGAGATAGGTGTAGGACTAGGTGTAAGGTTAGGGTTTGGTTTAGGTTAAGGGTTAGGATTAGGGATATGACTTGGTTTTGTTTTAGGGCTAGGGGTTAGTTTTAGGATTAGTTTTAAGGTTAGGGCTAGTGTTAGTGTGAGGTTTAGGCTTAGGTTTAGGGTTAGATTTAGAGTTAGGTTTAGATCTAGGGTTTGAGCTAGGGTAAAGAATAGGGCTAGGGTTAGGGATAAGTTTAGGGCTAGGTCTAGGGTGATGGTAAGGGATTGGTTTAGAACTCGCTATAGGGCTAAGGCGATAGTTAGAGTTAGTCTTAGGGCAAGGGTTAGTGTTAGGGTTAGGCCTAGGGTTAGGGCTAGGTTTAATGTTAGGTTTAGGGTTAGGGTAAGGTTGAGGGTAAGGGTTGGGATTACAGCTAGTTTTATGGCTAGTGTGAGGGTTATAATTAGGGTAAGTGTTAGGTTTATGATTAAGGTGAAATTTATGTCTAGTATATGGGCTAATGTTTGTGTTAGGGGTAGGAGTAGGATTAGAGCTAGGGCAAAAGTCAGGTCTAGAGTTACAGTTAGAGATAATTTAGGGTTAGGTTTGTAGCTACGTCTATTTTAAGGGTTAGGTTTATGGTTAGGGTCAAGTTTAGTGCTAGGGTATTATTAGGCTTAGGGTCAGATTTAGGGTTTTTGTTAGGTTAAGGTTTAGGTTTAGGGCTCGAAATAGCATTATTGTAAAGGATAGTGTAATGATAGTTTTAGGTTTAGGGTTCAGGTTAAGTGTAGGGTAATTTATAGGTTAAGGTTAGGTATAGGATTAGGGCTTGGCCTTGGATTAGCATAAGGTGTAGTGTTATCATTAGAGTAATGGATATGTTAGAGCTAGGGTTAGGGCTAGGGTTATGCTAAGGATTAGGTCTAGGCTTAGGCTTAAGCTTAGTGTTAGGACTATGGTTAGGATTAGGATTAGCCTTAGGGTTAAAGCTAGGGTAGACCTTGGATTAGGGCTAGGTTTTGCAATAGGTTAGGGCTACAGCTAATGTAAGAACTTGTTATGATTCAGGCTAGTTTTAGGGTTAATGTTAGGGCTAGATATAGTTTTAGGGTTAGGTTTAGTGTTGAGGTGGTGTTTGGAGCTAGGGTTACTGTTAGTGTCATGGTCAGTGTTCAGGTTAGTGTTATGGTTAGAATTAAAGCCAGAATTAGGTCTAGGGGAAGATTTAGTGTTTGGCGTAGGCTAAGGTTATTGTTAGAGCTATGTCTAGGTTTTTCATTAGGTCTAGGGTTCTAGATATGGCTAGATTTATGATTAGGTTTAGGTCAAGGGCTAGTGTTAGGGTTAGGTTTAGGTATAAGTTTACTGGAAGGGCTACTGTTAGTGTTCAGTTAAGGGTTAGGTTCAGGTTTAGACCTACGATTAGTTTTAGAGTCAGAATAAGGGTCAGGGTTAGGTTTAGGATTTGGGTTATTGTTAGAGCTAGAATGAGTGCTAGTGTTAGGACTAGTAATAGGGTTAGGGTTTGTGTTAGGTTAAGGATTAGGGTTAGCATTAGGGTTAGGGTTTGGCTTAAGTTAAGGGAGAGGGTTAGAGCTAGGTTTAGGGCTTGGAATAGGGCAAGGTTTAGGTTAAAGCTAGGTTTAGGTCTCGGATTACGCCTAATTCTGTGTTAGGTTTAGGGCTAGGCAATGGCTAATATAAGAACTAGGGTTACAATTAGGGTGAATTTTGGGGTTATGGTTAGGGGTTAAATCTCTAGTGTTAGAATTAAGTTTAAGGTTACGGTGCTATTTAGAGCGAGTGTTAGTGTTAGGTTAATAGTCAGGGTCAGAGTTAGTTTTAGAGTTAGGGTTAGGATTCCAAATAAGGCTAGGGTTACTGTAAGGGTTTGGTTTAAGGCTTGGGCGGTGTTTAGACCTAAGGTGGGTGTTAGGATATGAGTCAGAGTCAGGGTTAGTATTCAAGTTAAGGTTAGGACTCGAATTAGGGCTAGGGTTATGTCTAGGTGTAGTATTAGGATTTGGTTTAAGTTAAGGTTTAGTATTAGGGCTATTACTCGGTTTTGTTTTACTGCTAGGGTTAGGGTTAGGGCTAGTTTCATGATTAGTGTTAGGGTTAGTGCTAGTATTAATGTTAGGCTTAGGCTTAGGGTTAGTGTTGTTAGAGTTAGAGTTAGATCTAGGGTTAGGTCTAGAAATAAGGATTAGGCAAGTGTTATGGCTAGGTTTATGGCTATGTTTAGGGCTAGGGTTAGGGTTATGTTAAGGGATATGGTTAGAACTAGGGATAGGGCTAGTGTGAGAGGTAGAGTTAGTCTTAGGGCTATGGTTAGTGTTAGAATTAGGGATAAGGTAAAATAGGGCTAGGATTAGGACTAGGGTTAGTGTTCAGCTTAGGTCTAGTGTTAGGGTTAAGGTTAGGATTAAGTTTAGGGAAGGGATGGTGTTATAACTAGAATTATTTGGAGGGTGAGGGTTAGAATTAGATTAGGGCTATGGTTAAGGTTAGGGTTATGATTATGGCTAGGTTTAGGGCTAGGATGAGTGCTAGAGTTTGTTTTAGGTTTAGGGCTAGGATTAGGGCTAGGGCTAATATCAGGTATTGGGTTATGGTTAAAAATAGTTTTAGTGTTAGGTTTATGGCTACATGTAGTGTAAGGGTTAGTTTTAGGGTTAGGGTCAGATTTAGAGCTAGAACTGTTTTTACAGTCAGGGTCTTGGTTAGGGTTTGGGATAGGTTAAGTTTTAAAGTCAGGGCTCAAATTAGCATTAGGGTTAGTGTTAGGTTAATGATAGGGTGATGTTTAGAGTCTAGGTTTTGGTTAGGGTAATGGAATGGGTTAGGATTAGGGATAGGATTAGGTTTAGGACTAGGTTTAGCATTAGAATTAGGGTCCTGTTTCTGGCAATGGAAAGGGTTAGATCTAGGGTTAGGGCTATGGTTATGTTTATGATTAGGGATAGGTTAGGGTTAGGATTAGGGTTCAACTTGTGTTACGGCTAGGATTAGGGCTAGGTTTTGTGTTAAGTTAGTGCTAGAGTTAGGGTTATGGATAATGTACATACCAGGGTTATGTTTAGGGCTAAATTTGGGGTTAGAGATAGGGCTATGTCTAGTCTTATGTTTAGGTTTAGGATTAGGGTTATGTTTAGAGCTAGGGTTAGTGTTATGGTCAGAGTTAGGGTCAGGGTTAGTTTTAGTGTTTGGATTAAAACTCCATATAGGGCTAGGGTTAAGATAATGGTTTGGTTTATGTTAAGGTTTAGGGTTAGGGCTATCGTTCAGTTTTATTTTAGGGCTAGGGCTAGGGCTAGGGTTAGGGCTAGTTTTAGAATTAGCCTTAGGGTTAGGGCTAGTGTGAGAGTTAGAATTAATGATAGGGCTAAAATTAGATTTAGGTTTTGGGGTAGTGTTAAATTAGGGCTAGGATTAGGGCTACGGTTAGTGTTTAGCTAAGGCCTAGTGATAGTGTTAGGGTTAGGTTTAAGTTTAGGATAAACAATGGTGTCATAGCTAGGTTTAGACGTAGGGTGAGGGTTAGCGTTAGGGTTAGGGCTAGGGTTGGAGTTAGGGTTTTGATTAAGGCTAGGTTTAGGACTAGGATGAGGGATAGTGGTCATTTTAGATTCAGGGCTAGGATTAGTGCTAGGACTAATATCAGGCTAGGATTATGGTTAAAGATATTTTTAGGGTTAGGCTTATGGCTACATGTAGTGTAAGGTTTAGGTTTAGGGTAAGGGTCAGGTTTAGAGCTCAGGGAATTATTAGAATTAGGATTTGGCTTAGGTAAGGATTTAGGTTTACGGCTCAAATTAGCATTAGTGTTAGGGTTAGGGTATAGTTAGTTAGGGTTTGTTTTAAGGTTCATGTTTGGTTTAGGGTAATTGATACGGTTACCATTAGAGATAGGGCTAGGGTTAGGCTTAGGGTTAGCATTAGAGTAAGGGTTATGGTTAGGGTATCTGATAGGGTTAGAATTAGAGTTATGGTTAGGAATATGCCTTGAGTTAGGGTTAGAGTTAGTGTTAGAACTAGGTTTAGGGTTAGTTTTAGGATTATGCTTAGCATAAAGTTTAGGTTTTGAGCTAGGGTTATGACTAGGTTTAGGGTTAAGTCTAGGGATAGTATTACGGTAGGTTTAGATTTATGGTGGTGTTTTGAACTAGATGAGTGTTAGGATATAAGTCAGGTAAAGGCTTAATTTTAAGATTATGATTAGGACTTTAGTTAGGGCTAGGGTTAGATCTAGGTGTAGTGCTAGGTTTTGTTTTAAGTTAAGGTTAGTGTTAGGCATGTTGCTCGTTTTTGTTTTAGTGCTATGATTACGGTTAGGGCTTGTTTTATGATTAGCTTTAGGGTTAGGGCTAGGGTTATGGTTAGGTTTAGGATTAAGGCTAGATTTAAGGCTAGGATTAGCGTTAGGTTTTTTGCTAGGTTTATGGCAACAATTAGGGCTAGGACTAATGTCAGGTCTAGGTTTATAATTAGTGATATTTTTAGGATTAGGTTTATGGCAAGGTCAAATTAAAGTGTTACGTTTAGTGAAAGGGTCAGATTGAGATCTGGGGTATTATTAGGGTCAGGGTCAGACTTTGTGTTTGGGTTAGGTTAAGTTTTATTGTTAAGGCTCAAATTAGCATTAAGGTTAGAATTAGGGTTAGGGTAATGGATAGTGTTAGGTTTAGGGTTAGGTTTGGTTTAAGGTAATGGATATTGCATTATGGTTATAGTTATCATTAGTGTAATTTATAGGTTTAGACCTAGGGTTAGGGCTTGGATAATGGTTAGGATTAGGGCTAGAGTTAGCTTTAGGGTCAGGGTTAGGGCGAGGGTTACACTTAGAATTTGGTTTAGGGTACGGTTTAGGGTTTGAGCTAGAAATTTTGCTATGGCTAAGATTAATTTATGGTTTGGTCTAGGATTATGGTCACGGTTGGTGTAACAGTTAGGGCTAGGGTAATATGTTTAGATGTCAGGTTAAAGATAGTTTTAGGTTTGGGTTAAGGTTAGGTTTAGGATTAGGGTTAGCATTTGAGCTAGCTTAGGTTTAGGGTTAGGGTTAGGTTAGGTTCACTGTTAGTTATAGGGTTAGGTTTATGTTTAGGATTAGGGTAGGTTTAGCTTTATGTCTAGTCTTTTCATTTGGGTTAAGTTTAGGGTTAGAGTAATTGATAGGGTTCAAGCTAGGGTTAGGGCTTGGGTTAAGGTTAGGATTAGGGCTGGGTTTAGGTTTAGGTTTTGACCTTGGGTTAGTGTTATGGTTAGATTAAGTGTAAGGGTTAGGGATTGAGCTAGGTTTATGTCTAGGGTATGGGTTAGGTTTACAGTCTGAGCTGTGGTAGATTTATGGTTAGGTTAAGCGCTAGGGTAGCATTACTTTTAGGGTTATTGTTAGTATAATGGATAGAATTAGAGCTGGGTTTGGGCTATGGTTAGAGTTAGGATTAGGGCTAGAATTAGGGTGAGGTTTAGGGTTTGGGCTAGGGTTTTTTTATGGTAAGATTTAGTGTTTGAGCTAGGGTTAGGGCTAGAACGAGGGTTAGGGTTAGGGTTAGGGCTAAGTTTAGGTTTAGAATTATGCTTAGGGTTAGGTTTATGGTTGTAATTCAGGCTGGGTTTTGTGTGAGGTTAAGGGCTACTGTTAGGTATATGGGTAATGTAAGAGCTAGAGTAATGGTTATGGCTATATTTAGAGTTCATCGACTGTTAGAGTTAGTTTTTTTATTTTTATTTTTATTTTTATTGGTTGTTCAAAACAGTACAAAGCTCTTGATGTATCATATTTTATACATTAGATTCAAGTTGGTTATGAACTCCCAATTTTACCCCAAATACAGATGGAAGAATCACATTGGTTAACCATCCACATTTTTACATAATGCCCTATTAGTAACTGTTGTATTCTGCTACCTTTCCTATCCTCTACTATCCCCCCTCCCCTCCCCTCCCATCTTCTCTCTCTACCCCATGTACTGTAATTCATTTCTCTCCTTGTTTATTTTCCCATTCCCCTCACAACCTCTTATATGTAATTTTGTATAACAATGAGGGTCTCCCTCCATTACTATGCAATTTCCTTTTTCTCTCCCTTTCCCTCCCACCTCATGTATCTGTTTAATGTTAATCTTTTCTTCCTGCTCTTCCTCCCTGCTCTATTCTTAGTTGCTCTCATTATATCAAAGAAGACATTTGGTATTTGTTTTTTTAGGGATTGGCTAGCTTCACTAAGCATAATCTGCTCTAGTGCCATCCATTTCCCTGCAAATTCCATGATTTTGTCATTTTTTAGTGCTGCGTAATACTCCATGGTGTATAAATGCCACATTTTTTTTATCCACTCATCTATACAGTTAGTTTTTGACATAGAATAAGGTTTAGAGCTAGGGTTTTTGTTAGGGTAAATATCAGGGTTCAGGTTAGGATTAGGTTTAGGGTTAGGTCCAGAATGAGGACTAGGGTTAGGTCTAGGGGTAGAGTTAGTGTTTGGTTTAAGTTAAGGGTTATTGTTAGGGCTAAGGCTAGGGTTATGTTGATATTTAGGATTAGGTTAAGGTCTAGGGCTAGTGTTATTGTTAGATTTAATTTTAGGGTTAATTGCAGGGCTAGTGTTATTTTTCGGATAAGGGTTAGAGTAAAGTTTGAACCTAGGTTTAGTGTTAGGGTCAGAATAAGGGTCAGGGTTAGAGTTAGGGTTTGGGTTAAGTTTAGAGCTAGAATTAGGTTTAGGACTAGGGTAGCAATATGGTGAGGGTTTGACTAAGTGTAAGAAATAGAGTTAGAAATAGGATTAGGACTAGGGATAGGGTTAGAGTTAGAGCCATGGTTAGGATTAGGGTTAAAACTAGGGTTAGGCCTTGGATTAGGACTAGGTTTTGTGTTAGGTTTAGGACTATGGCTAATTTAAGAACTGGCATTACGATTAGGGCTAGTTTTAGTGTTAGGTTTAGGGCGAGGTCTAGTGTGAGGATTAGATTTAGGGTTAGTAGAGCTAGGGTTAGTGTTAAGTTCAGAGTCAGGGTTAGTATTAGTTCTAGGGTTAGGGTTAGGACTCGAATTAGGGCTAGGGTTAGGGCTAGCTGTAAGGTTAGCGTTTGCTTTAGGTAAAGGGTAAGGGTCAGTGAAATGGCTCGGTTTTGCTTGAGAGCTAGGTCTTGGGTGGGGGCTAGTTTTCAAATTAGCATTAGGGTTACAGCTAATGTTAGTGTGTGGTTTAGGCTTAGGTTTAGGGTTAGATTTAGAGTTAGGGTTAGATCTAGGTTTCGGGCTACAGCAAAAGGTAGGGCTAGTGTTAAGGCTAGGATTTGAGTTATTATAAAGGATAGGGTTAGAACTAGGGCTAGGGCTAGGGCGAGAGTTAGAGTTAGTGTAAGGATTAGATTTAGGGTTAGAATTAGGGCTTAATTAGAGCTAGAATTAGAGCTAGGGTGAGTATTAAGGCTGAGCCTAGGTTCACGGTTAGGGTTATGGTTATGGATATGGTTAGCTAGCTTAGAACTAGAGCGAGGGTTAAAATTAGCTTTGGGTCTATGGTTAGTGTTAGGTTTAGGATTAAAGCTAAGATTAGAGCTAGGATTATGGCTAGAGTTTGTTTTAGGATTAGGACTTTATTAGGGCTATGGCTAATGTTAAGTCTAGGGTTGTGGTTAGAGATAGTTTTAGGGTTAAGATCATTAGGGTTAGCATAGGTTAATGGATATGATTAGGTTTAGAGTTCAGGTTAGGTTTAGGGCAAGGTATAAGTTTAGGGTTTAAGGTAAAGGCTAATGTAAATACTTGGGTTGTGGTTAGGGCTAATTTTAGGCTTAGGGTTATGGCTAGGTCTATTGTTATGTTTAGGTATAGGGTTAGGTTGATGTTTAGAGCTAGGGTTAGTGATAAGGTCAGAGTCAGGGTCAGGGTTAGTTTTAGGGTTTGGCTTAGAACTCAAATTATGGATAGAGTTATGGCTAAATGTAGGGTTAGGGCTTAGTTTTTATTAAGGGTTAGGGTTAGTTCTATGGCTTGATTTTGTTTTAGGGCTAGGGTTAGAACTAGTTTTAGGATTAGCCTTAGGGTTAGGGCTAGTGTGAGTTTTAGGTTTAGGCTAAGGTTCATTGTTAGATTTAGATTTAGTGTTAGATCTAGGGTTGCTTCTAGGGCTATGAATAGGGCTAGTTTTAGACCTATGGTTTGGGCTAGGATTAGGGATCCAGTAAAGTATAGGGTTAGAACTAGGGTGAGGACTAAGGTGATGGTTAGAGTTAGTCTTTGGGCTAGGGTTAGGGTTAAGGTTAGGGATGGGGCTAAATTAGATCTAAGATTTTGGCTAGAGGTAGTGTTAGAGTTAGGCCTAGGTTTATGGTTAGGGTTATAATTAAGGCTATGTTTAGGGATAGGATAGGAGCTAGGGTTTGTGTTATGGTTAGGGCTAGTATCATGGCTAGAACTAATATCAGGTCTAGGTTTATGCTTAGGGATAGATTTGGGGTTAGTTTTATGGCTAGGTCTAGTGTAAGGGTTAGGTTTACAGCTAGGGGAATTATTAGGGTCAGTGTCAGTGTCAGGGTTAGGTTTAGGTTTGAGTTTAGGGTTAGGGCTCAAATTATCATTAGAGTTAGGGTTAGGACAATGATTGTATTAGGTCTAGGGTTCAGGGTAGATTTAGGGTAATTGATAAGTTTGGGTATAGTGATACGTTTAGGGTTAGGCCTAGGGATAACATTTGGATAAGACTTATGTTTAGGTTAATGATACAGTTAGACTTAAGTTTAGGGCAAGGGTTATGGTTAGAATTAGGTCTTGATTTATGGTTAGGGTGAGGGTTAGAACTAGGGTTAGGTTAAGGTTATGTTTTGTATAAGGCTTTGGTTTTGAGTTATGATTAGGGCTAGGCTCAGTGTTAGATTCAGGATTAGGTCTAGGGATAGGATTACAGTAGGTTATGGTTTAGGGTTATAGTTAGGATTAGACCTAAGTTTAATGGTAAATTCAGTAGTAGGATCAGGGTTAGTATTAGGGTTTTAGATAGGGTTAGATCTAGAATGAGGGCAAGGGTAAGGGCTATTAAGAAGGTTAGTGTTTTGGTTAGCCTAAGGATTAGGGATAGGTCTAGGGTTACTCTTAGGTTTAAGGTTTTGCTTAAGTAAGTGATTGGTTTAGAGCTTGGTTATGGTTAGAGTTAGGGTTAAAGCTAGGTTTAGGACTCGGATTAGGCCTAGGTTTTGTGTTACATTTAGGGCTAGGGTTAGGGCAATGGCTAATGTAAGAACTAGGGTTACCATTAGGGTTGGTTTTAGTGTTAGGGTATGGGCTAGGTTTAGTGTTAGGGTTAGGTTTAAGGTTAGGGTGATATTTTTAGCTAGGGTTCATGTTAGAATAGGAGTCAGGATCAGGCTTAGTTTTAGGGTAAGAGTTAGAACTCGAGTTAGGGCTAGAATTACTGTTAGGGTTCAGTTTAAGGTGAGGGCGGTGTGTAGAGTTAAGGTGAGTGTTAGGATATGAGCCAGTATCAGGTTTGGTATTAAGGTTTGTGTTAGGACTCGAACTCGGGCTGTGGTTAGGTCTAGTAGTAGTGTTAGGGTTTGGTTTAAGTTAAGGTTTAGAGTTAGGGATAACGCTCGGTTTTGGTTTAGTCCTATGGTTAGGGTTAGGGCTAGTGTTAGTGTTAGGCTTAGTTTAGTGTTAGGGTTAAATTTGGAATTAGTGTTAGACCTAGGGTGAGGGCTAGAACTAAGGATAGGGCAAGGGTTATGGCTAGGTTTAGGGTTATGGTAAGGGATAGGGTTAGACCTAGGGATATGGCTAGGGCAAGAGTTAGTCTTAGGGCTAGGGTTAGGGTTAGGTTTAGGGTTAGAGATAGGGCTAAATTAGGGCTAGGATTAGGGCTAGGTTTAGTGTTTAATTTAAGCCTAGAGTTAGGGTTAGGGTTAGGGTTAGGGTTAGGGTTAGAGTTTAGAGTTAGCATTTAGAGTTTAGGTTTTCCATTCGGGTAAAGTTTGTGGTAATGGATGGCTTTATAGCTAGGTTTATAGGTAGGGTGAGGGTCATAATTAGGTTTAGGGCTGTGGTTAGGGTTAGGGTTATGATTAAGCCTAGGTTTAGGGCTAGGATGAGGGCTAGGGATTTTTTTTTTTATTTATTTTTTTTTATTTATTTATTTATTTATTTATTTATTTATTTTTTTAGGGTTAGGGCTAGGATTAGTGCTATGGCAAATTTCAGGTCCAGAATTATGGTTAAAGATATTTTTAGGATAAGGATATGGGTACATATAGTGTAAGGGTTAAGTTTAGGATTAGCATTAGGTTTAGAGCTAGGGGTATTATTAGGGACAAGTTCTGGGTTTGGGTTTGGGATAGGTTAAGGTTTAAAGTTAGGGCTTGAATTAACATTAGGGTTAGTGTTATGGTTATGGCAATGGATAGAGTTAGAAATCAGTTCAGGGCTAGGATTATGGATATGATTAGGGCTAGGTTTTGGGTTAAGTTAGAGCTAGGGTTAGGTTTATGGCTAATGTAGTGTTTTAGGGCTAGGTTTGCTGTTAGGTTTAGGTTTAGGGTGATGTTTAGACCTCGGGTTAGTGTTGTGGTCAGAGTAAGGTTCAGGGTTAGTTTCAGGTTTTGGCATAAAACTCGAATTAGGGCTGGGGTTAGGGCTAGGTGTAGGGTTAGGGGTTGGTTTAGGTTAAGGGTTATGGTTAGAGCTTTGGCTCGGTTTGGTTTTAAGGCTAGGTTTAGGGTTAGTGATTTTTTTTATAATTAGTGTTAGGGTTAGGTCTAGTCTTAGATTTAGGCTTAGGCTTTGGTTTAGGGTTAAATTTACAGTTAGGTTTTTATCTAAGGTTAGTGCTAGGGCTAAGGATAGGGCAAGGGTTAGGACTAGAATTTGGGATAGGGATAGGTTTATGGGAAGGGCTAGGATTAGAATGAGTGATAGGGCCAGTGTGAGAGTTAGCGTTATTCTTAGGGCTAGGGTTAGAGTTAGGTTTAGGGATACAGCTAAATTATGGCTAGGGTTAGGGTTAGGGATAGGGTTAGAGCTAGTTTTAGGAATTGCATCAGGGTTTGGGCAATTTTTAGGCTTAGTCATCGAGTTAGGGTTACATTTTAAGTTAGGTTTTGATCTAGTGTTAAAGCTAGGGCTAAGGATAGGGCAATTGTGATGAAAAGCTTGAGGTTTGGAGTTAGGCTTATGATTAGGGCAAGGGATGTGCTTTTGGCTGGGTTTAGGGCTATGGCAAGGGTTAGTATTAGGGTTAGGGATAGATTTAGGGTTAGGGTTATGATTAAGGCTAGGTTTATGGCTAGGATGAGGTTTAGGGTTTGTGTTAGGGTTAGAAATAGTATTATGGCTAGGGCTAATGTCAGGTCTAGGGTTATATTTAGGGCTCGATTTAGTGTTAGGTTTATGGCTTCGTCAAGTGTAAGAATTAGGTTTAGGTTAAGATTCAGGTTTATATCTACGGTTATATTTAGGGTCAAAGTCAGGTTTATGGTTTGGGTTAGGTTAGGCTTTAGCCTAAGCCAAACCATCACCCTATTACTAGTCCTAACTCTAGCCCTCATTCTAACTCTAAGTATAACTCAAACCCTAAACATAACCTTGACACTTATTCTGACCCTAACAGTAACTGTATGTCTAAACCTGAACCTAACCATAAACCAAACCCTAACACTAGCACTAGCAATAAACGTGTACCTAAACCTAAGCCTAACACTAGCCCTAGACCTAAACCTAATTCTGACTCTAGCCATATCTCTAGCCCTAGACCTAAACAAAAAGCTAGCCCTAGGCCTAATGATAAACCTTAACATAACACAAACACTAATCCTACCCCTAGACCTAACTGTAGTGATAATTCTGGGTTTAACACTAACCCTAACTATAACCCGAACACTGACCCTGACCCTAACACTAACCCTAGCTCTAAACATCACGAAAATGGTAACCCTAATCCTAACACTTGATCTAGCCGTAACACTTACCCAAAAAGTAGCCCTAGTCATAACCCTGATTTATACATTAGTATAATGTATAAATATACTAGTACACTAGCTCCAACCTAACACAAAACCTAGCCCTAAGCCGAGCACTAACCCTTGTTTTAACCATAACCCTAACCTACCCCTAATCCATAACCTAACCCTAAATCTAACCCTGAACTATTACCCTATCCATTACCTTAAGCTAAACCCTAAACCTAATGCTAACCTTTGTCCCAACCCTAATTCTAGCCTAACCCAACCCCTAACCCTATTACTAGGCCTAACCCTAACCTTCGCAAGAGCTCTAAACCTAACCAAAACCCAAACCTTATCCCTGACACTTATTCTGAACCTTATACTAACAGCAGGTATAAACCTGACCCTAACCCGAAACCAAACCCTAACATTAGCCCTACAGGTAATCAAATACTTAAACCTAAACCTAACACTAGCCCTAGACGTAAACCTAATCCTAAATCTACCCATATCTCTAGCCCTAGACCTGAACAACAACCTAGCCCTAGCCCTAACAATAACCCTTAACCTAACTCAAACACTAACCCTACCCCTAGACCTAACCCTAGTCCTAATTCTGGCACTATACCCAACACTAACTCTAACCTGAACACTGGCCCTGACCCTAACATAATCCTGGCTCCAAAGCTCACTGTAAACCAAACCTAATCCTAACATTAGACCTACCCATAACCCTAACCCTAAAACTAGCCCTAATCATAACCCTAGCTCTTACATTACCCATGGCCCAAACCTTAGGCCTAAACTAGCACAAAACCTAGCTGTAATTTTAGGCTTGAACATAGCCCTAAGTGTATCCCTAAACCCAACCCTAGCCCTAACCCTAACCCTAAGCCTTGCTTTAGTCCTAACCCTAGCTCAAAGCCTAACATTTACCCTTAACATAACCCTAGCCATATCCCAAACCCAAATCTAACACAAGCTCTAATCCTAACATTAACCATAGCCCTAAACATAGATCTAACTATATCAACTACCCTAACCCTAACCCTAATCATAACCATAAGCCCAGCCCAAAACCTAGCTTTAATTCTATCCACTATACTAACCACAACCCTAACCCTAATGCTAATCCTAGGCTTAACTCTAACCGTATCACAATCCCTAAACATATCCATTGCCTTAATACTAACCTGAACACTAATCCTAATCCTATTCATTACCCTAACCCTAATCTAATCCTAATGCTAATTTGAGCCCTCAACCTAGACATTAACCTAAATCAAACCTTAAGCCAAATACTGACCCTAATAATACACATAGCTTTAAACTTGACCCTTACCCTAAATCTAATCCTTACACTAGACCTAACCATGAACATAAACCGAAACCTATCTCTAATGTAACCCTAAACCTGACAATAGCCCTAGCCCTAATCTTAGTCCTAATCCAAACACAAACACTATCTTATCCTAGAATAAAACTTAGCCTTAATCATAACCCTAACCCTAATTCTAACACTTTCCTTAGCCCTAAACCTAGTTATAAACCCATTGCTTACCCTAAACCTAACCCAGACCTTAACACTAACATTAAACCTAGCCCTAACCTTAACCCTAGGACTAATCCTAATATGAAACCTGGCCCTAATCCTAAAGCTAACCTTAATCCTAGCTTTAAGACTAACTACAACTCTCACCCTACCCCTAGCCCTAATTCTCTCTATCACTTACCATAATCTTATTCCTAGCCAGAGCCTACATTAACCCTACCGCTAAACTTATATTTTGCCCTAACCATAGATCTAAACCTAACTCTAAATCTAACCCTAATTCTAAAATTAACCTAACCCTAACACTAGCCCTAACCCTAAAGCTAATCCTAAAACTAGCTCTAACCAAAGGCTTAGACCTAAAACCAAACTGAGCCATAATAATAACCCTAAACTTTTATCTAAACCTAGCGTTATTTGAGACTTAACCCTAGTTTTAAACCTAATCCTAACCCAAAACCTAGCCCTAAACCTTACCCTAACCCTAGCCAGAATCCAAAACATAACCCTAGCCTTATCACTAGCTCTAACCCTATCCATTACCCTAACCCTAACCATAACCCTAATACTAACCCTAGGCCTAACCCTAACCTTATTGCTAACCCAAACCTTATTCATTAACCTATACCTAACCTGAACCCTAAACCTAACCCTATCATTACCCTAACCCTAACTCTAATGCTAATTTGAGCCCTAATCCTAAACTTAACCTAAGCCAAACCCTAACTCTCACGATACCCGTAATAATATACCTAGCTCTAACCCTGACCCTACCCCTAAACCAAACCCTTATACTAGACCTAGCCGTAAACCTAACCCTAAAACTATTCCTAATGTAACCATAGACCTGAAATTTGCCTTAGCTGTAATCCTAGCCCTAAACTTAACACACACCAAAACCCTAACCCTAACATAACCATAACACTAGCCCTAATCCTATCCATAACCCTAGCCCTAAACTTAGCTCTAACCCTATCAATTACCCTAAACATAGCCCTAATTCTAATGCTAAACCTAGGCCTAAATCTAACCCTATGCCTAACCTTAACCCTATCCATTATGCTAAACCTAACCTGAACCCTAAACCTAACCCTATCATTACCCTAACAAAAATCCTAATGCTACTTTGAGCCCTAACCATAAAACCTGACCTAAACAAAACTCTAAATATGACCCTGACCCTAATAATATCCCTAGCTCTAAATTTGACCCTTACCCTAAATCTAACCCCTACACTGAACAGAACCATAATCTTAACCCTAAAACTATCCCTAACCATAACCCAAGAACTGACATTTGCCCTAACACTAATCCTAGCCCTAACCAAAACACAAAACTTAACCCTCATCCTAGCCCTTAACCTAGCCTTAATCATAACTCTAACGAAACCCTAGCCCTAACCCTAATTCTAACCTTCATCCTAGCCCTAAACCTAGCTCTAACCCCATCATTTACACTAAACCTAACCCTAAGCCCAAAACTAACCCTAGGCCTAAACATAAACATAAACCTAGCCCTATTCCTAGCTCTAATTGAGCCCTATACCTAACCAAACCCTAAGCCTAGCCCTAAGACGAACTCTCACTCTCACCCTGGCACTATCCCTAGTTCTAATCCTATTTTTATCATAACCCTATCCTAGCTATGAACCTAGAACTAACGCTGCCCATATCCTTAGTTTTAGACCTAACCCTAGATCTAATCCTAACTCTAAATCTAAATCTAAACCTAAGACTAAACCTAACCATAACACTAGTCCTAAACCTAATGCTAATCTTAAAACTAGCCCTAATAATAGACCTAGCTCTTAAAAAATACCGAGCAATAGCCCTAAATTTAAAGCTTAACCTAAACCAAAACCAAATGCTACACCTAGCCCTAAACCTAGCCCTAATTTGAGTCCAAACCCTAACTGTAAAACTACCCCTGACCTTAATTTTGACCCTAATATTAACCCTAGCTCAAAACATCACGCTAATATTAAACCTAAACCTAACACTAGACCTAGTCCTAACCCCAATCTTATAATTAGCCCAAATCGTAACTCTACTGCAAACATTGGCTGTAACTCTGAACCTAGCCCTAACTCTAACCAAAATTTAGCCCTAATCAGAAACCTAACCCTAGCATTAACCCTATACCTAATCCTAACACTAGCCCTAACCCTACCCAAAAAGTAACCGTAACCCTAGGTCTAGCCCTATCCCTTACCCTAAGCCAAAACTAACCCTAATGTTAAACCTAACCTGAAATTTGCCTTAGCTGTAATCCTAACACTAGCCCTAACCCTACCCAAAAAGTAACCTAATCCTATTACTAGTATTAACCCTAGCCCTCACTCTATCTCTAACCATAACTCAAACCTGACATTTATTCTTACCCTAATGGTAACCGTAGGTCTAAACCTGACCCTAACCCTATACTGAACCCTAACACTAGCACTAGATATAAACCTATTCCTAAACCTAACCCTAACACTAGCCCTAGGCCTAAACCTAATCCTAAATCTAGCCATATCTCTAGCCCTAGATATAAACAAAAACCTAGCCCTAGCCCTAATAATAAACCTTAACCTAACTCAAACACTAAACCTACTCCTAGACCTAACCCTAGTGATAATTCTGGCTTTCACCATAAAGCTAAGTCTAACCTGAACACTGACCCTGACCCTAACACTAACTCTAGCTCTAAACATCATGCTAATACTAATCCTAATCCTAACACTTGACCTAGCCATAACACTAACCCCAAAACTGGCCCTAATCATAACCCTATTTCGTACATTAGCAGTATCCCTAACAGTAGCCCTAACCTAACCCAAAACCTGGCCCTAATCTGAGCACTAACCCTAACTTTAACCCTAGCACTAACCCTAGCCATAAGCCAATCCCTAACCCTTCCCTAACCCTAGCTCTTATCATATTTGTTACCTTAATCCAAACCCTAAATCTAATGCTAACCCTAGTCCTACCCCTAATCCATAGCCTAACCCAAACCCTAACCATATTTAACCATATTACTAGTCCTAACCCTAGCCCTCATTCTCGATCTAACCATAACCCAAACCCTAATCCCAACCCTGAAACTTATACTGACCCAAACACTAATTGTAGGTCTAAACCTGACCCTAATCTGAACCCCTAACATTAGCCCTACCGGTAACCCTATATCGAAATCTAAACCTAACACTAGTCCTAGACCTAAACCTAATCCTAAATCTAACCATAACTCTATCCCTAGACCTGAACAACAACCTTGCCCTAGCCTTAACAATCACCCTTAACATAACCCAAACACTAACCCTACTTCTAGACCTAAACCTAGTCCTCAATCTGGCACTAAACCCAACACTCACTCTAACCTGAACATGGACCCTGACCCTAACATAAACCTAGCTCCAAAGCTCACCCTAATTCAAAACCTAATCCTAACACTACACCTAGCCATAACCCTAACCCTAAAATTAGCTCTAATCATAACTGTAACTCTTAACTACCAATGGCCCTAACCCTAGGCCTAAAATAACACAAACCCTAGCCCTAATCCTAGGCCTAAACCTAGCCCTAAGTGTAACCCTATACTAACACTAACCCTAAACCTAACCCTCCCCTTAGACCTAACCCTAGCACAAAGCCTCACCTTTACCCTAAACATAACCCTAGCCCTATCCCAAACCCTAACCTAACCCTAGCCCTAATCCTAACTTTAAACATCACCCTAACCATAGCTCTACTTCTATACTCTACCCTAACCCTAGCCCTAATCCTAACCATAACCCTAGCCCTAACCCTAGCTCTAATCCTAACCATAACCCTAGCCCTAACCCTAGCTCTAATCCTATCTATTACCCTAACCATAATCCTTACCCTAAATCTAACTCTAGGCTCAACCCTAACCCTATCACAATCCCTAAACCTATCCATTACCCTAAAATTAATCTGTACCTTAATCCTAAGCCTATTCATTACCCTAACCCTAACTCTATCCCTAATGCTAATTAAAGCCCTAAACCTAAACCTTAACCCAAACTCAACCATAAGCCACACCCTGACCTTAATAATACATCTAGCTATAAACTTGACCCTTACCTTAAATCTAATCCTTACACTAGACCTAACCATAAACATAACCCTAAATCTATCCCTAACTGTAATCCTAGACTTAACCCTGGTAATTTACCCTAACACAAACCATAGCTCTAAACCTTATCCAAACCAACAAACTAACCCTAACACTAGACAAATTCTAACTCTACCCATAACCATAATCCTAGCTCTTACATTGCCCATACACCTAACATTAGCCCTAAACATCACACATAACCTAGCCCTAATCCTTGCCCTAAATGTAGATAGACCTAAGCATAACCCTAAACCTATCTCTAGCATTAACCTTAACCCTAACACTGGCTCTGGCCCTAACCCTACTCAAACTCTAATCCTTACCCTAAACATAACAATAGCCCTAACCCTCAACCTAACCCTAAACCTAGCCCTAATACTAACTGTAACCACAGAACAAACTCTATCCATTACCTTAAACATAACCCTAACCCTAATGCTAACCCACGCCATAACCCTAACACTAACCCTAACCGTAACCCTGACTCTAACCCTAATCCTCACCATAGCCCTAACCCTAGCTGAAACCCTAACACTTCTGCCAAACCTAACACTAACACTAACTCTAGGCCTATCTCTAAACCTAGCCAAAATCCTAAGGTTAACACAAGCCCTAACACTAGAACTAACCCTATCCTTTGCCCTAAACATAAACCTAAACCAAATGCTAACCCTAGGCCTAACCCTAATCCTATCACTAACACTAACTCTATCTATTACTCTAAACCTAACCTGAACTCTAAACCTAACACTATCCATTACTTTAACCCTAACCCTAATGCTAATTTGAGGCCTAAACCTAAACCTTATCCTAAACCAAACCATAAACCGGACTCTGACCTTAATAATACACCTAGCTCTAAACCTGACCTTTACCCTAAACCTAACTTTCCACTAGACCTAGCCATAAACCTAAAGTTAACACTATTCCTAACCATAACCTTAGACCTGACATTAGCCCTAGCCCTAATCCTAGCTCTAACCCTAACACAAACCCTAGCCCTCATCTTAGCCCTAATCCTAGCCTTAATCCTAACCTGAACACTCACCCTATTCCTATACATAATTTTAACCCTCTCCCTAGCCCTGAACCTAGCCATAACCTCACAATTTCCCTTAAAACTAACCATAACTCTAACGCTAACATTAACCCTAATTCTAGCCCTAACCATGTGTCTAACCCTAACACTAAACCTAGCACTAATCTAGCCCTAATTTAGCCTGAACCCTAAGCAAATCCCTAACTCCAGACCTACGAATACCTCTAACTCCCAACCTAGCCCTATTTTTATTTTTAAACCTGTCCATTACCGTAACCCTAACAGTAGCCCTAACCTTAGCCCTAACCTTAAATCAAACCGTAACTCTAAATCTAACCCTAACCTTAAGCCTAAACCTCACCCTACCACTAGCTGAACACTATCGCTAATCATAAAACTAACCCTAACCCTAGCCCTAGCCCTAAAACAAAACCGAGCCATTACCCTAAACCTAAACCGAACCTAAAACAAACCCAAACCCTACAACTAGCCATAATCCTAGCTCAAATTTGTGCCCTAGAACTAAAACTAACCCTTACAATGACTCATATCCAAACACTAACCCTAGCTCTGTATATCACCCTACCCATAAAGAAAATGCTAACACCATTCCTAGCCCAAAACCTAACCCTAAAACTAACACTAATAATAACCCTAGTTCTTACATTAGCTATAGTCCTAACCCTAGCCCTAACCCCAAAACAAAAATAGCCCTAATCTGAGCCCTAAAACTAGATTTAACCCTAACCCTAGCCTTAGACTTCAACCTAACCCTAATACTAGCTCTAAGCCTAGCTGTAACCTTATCCCTTATCCTAAGCCAAACCCTATCCATAATGCTAACCCTAGTCCTAATATTAACCCTTAGCCTAAATCGAACACTAAACCCTAGCCCTCATTCTATCTCTAAACCTAACCCAAAACCTAACCCTAATCTTCACCCTTATTCTGACCATAACACTAATTATAGGTCTAAACCTGACCCTAACCCTAAACTGAACCCTGAAAGTAGCCCTACCAGTAAATTTTACCTAAACCTAACCCTATCACTACCCCTAGACCTAAACCTAATCCTAAATCTACTGATAACTCTAGCCCTAGACCTAAACAAAAACTTAGTCCTAACCCTAACAATAACATTTAACTTAAACCAAACAATAACACTACCTCTATCCCTAATGCTACTCCTGATTCTGGCTTTCACCCTAACTCTAATCAGAACACTGACCCTGACACTAACACTAAACCTAGCTCTAAAACTGACTCTAAACCAAAATCTAAATCTCACACTAGACCTAGCCATAACCCTAATCCTAAAACTATCCCTAATTAAAACCCTAGATTTTACATTACCCATAGCACTAAAACTAGACCTAAATCTAACAGAATACCTAGCCCTAATCCAAGGCCTAAACCTACCCTAAGCATAACCCTAACCTAAGCCTAGCCCTAATCCTCACCTTAGACCTAAGCATAGCTCAAAGCCTAAACTTTGGCCTAAACATAACCCTAGCCTTATCCCTAATAATAACCCTAACCCTAGTTCTAACCCTAACCCTAAATCTAACCCTAACCCTATATATTACCATTATGATAACCCTATTAACAATGCTAACCCTAGGCCAAACCCTAACCCTATCGCAAACCCTAAATCTCTCCATTACCCTAAACTCATCCTGAACCCTAAACCTAACCATATTCATTACCCTAAACCTAACATTAACCCTAATGCTCATTTGAGCCTTATCCCTAAATCTTAACCTAATACAAACCATAACCCTGACCCTGAACTTAAAAATACCCCTAGATCTGAAACTGACCCTTACCCTAAACTTAACACTTACAATAGACTAAGACATAGACCTAATTACAAATCTACTCCTAAATGTAACACTAGACCTGACATTATCCATAGCCCTAATTCTAGACCTAATCCTAGCCCTAAAACCTAGCCTTAATAAAAACTGTAACCCTAAACCTAGCCCTAATCCTAATTATAACCCTCACTCTACCTCAAAACATAGCTATGATACATCCCTTACCCTAAACCCTAAACCTAGTCCTAATGCTAGGAGTAAGCTGAACACTAACCCTAGTTCTAAACCTTCCACTGATTTAGCTCTATCCCTAAAACTAACCATAACCCTAGCCCTAAGACTAACTCTAACTCTCGCCCTAGCCTTATCCCTAGTTCTATCCTTATCATTTACCATAACCCTAAACCTAGCCCTAACACTTGCCCTATCATTAGGCCTAGCCGTAACCCTAGATCTAAACCTAACTCCAAGTCTTAAAATAACCCTCAGCCTAAGCCTAACACAAACACTAGCCCTGACCCTAACACTAATCATGTAACCTAGGACTAAAACAAAACTGAGCAATAGAGGCTGAGGATATGGCTCAAGCGGTAGCACATTCACCTGGCATGCAAGGGGTGCTGGGTTTGATCCTCAGTGACAATAAAAATATAATTATAAAAAAGATGTTGTGTACACCAAAATTAAAAAAAAATAACAATATTAAAAAATTATCTTTCTCTCTCTCTCAGTCTCTCTCTCTTTCTAAAAAAAACTGAGCAATACTCCTAACCTTAAACTTTATCATAATCCAAACCCTAACATTACACCTAGACCTAACCCAAGCCCTAATTCGTGTCCTTACCATAACCTTAAACTAACCCTGACCCTGAATCATATCCTAACACTCACCCTAGGTCTAAACACCATCCTAAACTTAAACTGAACCCTAAGAGTAACCCTAGCGTTAAATGAAGTCATAACCCTAACCTTAAAACTAACCTTGACGCTGACTCATATCCTAACAGTCACCCTAGCTCTAAAGACCACCCTAAACTTAAACTTAACCCTAACAGTAATCCTAGCGCTTATTTGAGACCTAACCCTAACCCTAAAACTAACACTGTCTCTGAATCATATCCTAATACTAACCTCACTATAAATATCACCCTAACATTAAACCTAACCCTAACACTAGACCTACACTTACCCCTAACCCTAATTGTAACCCTAGTTCTTATATTATCCATTGCCATAACATTAGCCCTAACCCTAACACAAAAATTAGCCCTAATCTGAGCCCTAAACCTAGATTTAACACTAACCCTAACCCTAACTCTAGCCCTAACCCTAGCTCTTAGCCTATCCCTTACCCAAAGTGAAACCCTAACCCTAATAGTAACCCTAGACCTATTCCTAATCCTTAAGCTAACCAAAACCCTAACTCTATTAATAGTCATAACCCTACCCTCACTCTATCTCTAACCCTATTCCAAACCCTAATGTTAACCCTGACCAGTTTTTTCACCCTAACAGTAATCCTAGGTCTAAACCTGGTGCTAATCCTGGACCAAACCCTAACACTAACCCTAGACATATACCAAATACTAGATCTAGCCTTAACTCTAGCCCTAGACCTAAACAAAAACCTATCCCTAGCCCTTAAAGTAACCCTTAAACTAACAAAAACACTAAACCTACCCCTAGACCTAAACCTAGTTCTAATTCTGGCTGTAAACCTAATTCTAACTCTAACCCAAACACTGACCCTGCCTTTAAGAGTAAACTTACCTCTAAACCTTGCCCTAACAAAAATCTCAACCTAACACTAAACCTAGCCAAAATCCTAACCCTAAAACTAGCCCTAATCATAACCCTAGCTCTTACATTACCCACAGCCCTAACCCTAGGCCTAAACCTAACACAAAACCTAGAGCTAATCCTAGGTTGAAGCATAACCCTAACCTAACACTTGATTAGTCCTAACCATAGCTCAAAGCCTAACTCTTATCCTAAACATAAACCTACACCTATGCCTAAATATACCCCTAACACTTGCCCTAATCATAAAATTAACCCTAGCCCTAAACCTAGCTATAAACCTACCCATTAACCTAAAACTAACTCTAAACCTATTGATAACCCTAGGCCTAACCCTAACCCTAAATCTAACCAGAAAACTAACACTAGACCTAACCCTAAACCTCACTCTCACCATAGACCTAACTCTAGCTCAAACCCTAACCCTTACCATAAACCTAAACATAACCATAGCCCTAAACCTAAACCTAAACCTCAATCAACACTAACCATAACTCTATGTCTACATCTAACCATATCCTTTACTCTAACCCTAACCATAACCATACTCTAATCTTATCCCTAGACCTAACTCTAAACCTAACCCTCTCCCTAGCCCTAACCCTAGCTCAAAACCTAACCCTTACACTAAACATAACCCTAACACTAACCCTAGGTCTAACCCTAACCCTAACCCTAACTCAAGACCTATTCCTAACCATAATCCTAGCCCTAAACTTAGCTCTAACTCTATCCATTATCCTAACCATTACCCATACCCTAATGCTAACCCTAGGCCTAACACAAACACTATCACTAAATCTAACCCTATCAATTACCGTAAACCTAATGTGATCCATAAATAAAAACCTAGCCTTACCCTAACCCTGCCTAATTTTTATTTGAGCCCTAATGCTAAACACTAAACTTAACCAAACTCTAACCTGATCCTGATCCTAATAATTCCCCTAGCTCTAAATGTGGCCCTTAGCCTTAAACCTAACCCTTACACTAGACCTAGCCATAAACCTAATCCTAAAACTGTCCTCTCCTCAACTGTAACCCCACACCTGATATTAGCCCTAGCCCTAATCCTAGCCTAGCCCTAACAAAAACCCCAGCCCTTATCCTAGCCCTATACCTAGATTAAACTTAACCCTAAACCTAACCCTAGCTCTAAGCCCAATACTACTTCTAGCCCTAACCGTAGCCCTAATTTCACCCTATCTTTAAACTTAACCCTAACCCTAGATCTAAGAATAAATATAACTCTCACACTAGCCCTATCACTTGTTCTTACCCTATCCCTTAACATAACCCTAACCCTACCTCTAAACTTAGTCCTAACCCATGTCCTATCTTTAGCCCAAGCACTAAACTTAGATCATAATAAATCTCTAAATCTAATACTAACCTGAAGCCTAAGCCTAACCCTAACACTAATCCTAAACTAGCCCTAATCCTAGCCCTAGCCCTAAAACAAAACTGAGCCATACGCTCTATTCTTAACCCTTAAACTAAACCAAACCCTAACCATACACCTACCCCTAACCCTAGCCCTAATTTGAGTTTTAAGCTGAACCCTAAAACTAACCCTGACACTGATTCTGAAACTAACACTAACCTAGCTCTAAACATCACCCTAATCCTAACACTAAACCTAGCCCTACACTTAACCCTAAAATTAGCCCTAATCTTAACCCTTGTACTTACATTAGCCATAATCCTAACCCTATCACTAAATTAACCCAAATCCTAGCCCTAATCCGAGCCCTAACCTGAGCTTTAACCCCAACCCTAACTCTAAACATAGCCCTAGCCCTAATCATAACCATAACCCTAGCCCTACCCTATACATCACCATAACAATAACCCTAAACCAATGCTAACCCTAGGCCTAAACCTAACCCTATCTCTAATCCTATCCCTATACATTTCCCTAAACCAAACATGAACCCTAATTCTAAGCCTATCATTACCCTAACCCTTACCCTAATGCTAATTGAATCCCTAACTTTAAGCCTGAACCTATTCCAAACCCTAACCTAGACCTTCACCTTAATAATACCCCTAGCCCTAAACCTGACCCTAACCATAAACCTAAACCTTACACTAGACGTACCCATAATCCTAACCCTAAAACTATTTTTAAACATAATTCTAGACTTGAAATTACCCACACTCCTAATCCTAGCCCTAACCCTAAAATAAACCCTAGCCCTCATCCTATCCCTAAACCTAGCCTTAATCATAACCCTAATCCTAACCCTTATTCTAAACATCATCCTACCTCTAAAACTAGCATAACACCATCCCTTACCCTAAACTAAATCCTAAATCTAACCCTAATTCTATGCTTAAACTGAACACTAACAATAGACCTAATCCAAGCCCTAATTTATCCCTATCCCTAACCCTAACTCTATTCATAAAACTAGCCCTAACCCTACCACTAGCAGTAAAACAAAAACGATCAATAGTTCTAACCCTAAATCTAACATAAACCAAACCCTAACACTACACCTAGACCTAACCATAGACTTAATTTTAGTCCCAACCAACCATAATCTTAAACGTATACCTGACACTGACTCATATGCTAAACTCACCCTAGCTTGAAACACCATCCTAAACTTAAACCTAAACTTAACAGTGACCCTAGCCCTTATTTGAGTCCTAAACCTAACCCTGACCCTGACTCATATCCTAAAACTAACCCTAGCAATAAATATCACCCTAAACTTAAACTTAACCCTAACACTAAAACTAGGCCTACCCCTATGCCTAACCCTAAAACTAACCCTAATTGTAACCCTAGTTTTTATATTAGCACTTACCCTAACCCTAGTCCTAACTCTAACACAAAACTAGCCCTAATCCGAACCCTAAACCTAACTTTAACCCTAACACTACCCTAACTTTAGCCCTAAACCTAGCTATAAACCTATCCCTTACCCTAAGTGAAACCTTAACACTAATGGTTAACCTAGACCTATCCCTAATCCTTAGGCTAACCAAAATCCTAACCCTATTAATAGTTCTGACCCTAGCCCTCATTCTAGCTCTAATCCTATCCCAAACCCTTTCACTAACCCTGACCCTTATTCTGACCCTAACACAAACCCTAGGTCTAAAACTGACCCTAAACCTAGAGCAAACCCTAACACTGGCCATACCACTAACTTATACCTAAACCTAAACCTAACCCTAGCCCTAAGACTAACTCTAACTCTCACCCTATCCCTATCCCTACTTCTAAGACTATCCATTACCATATCCTATGTGGCCCTTAGCCCTAGCCCTAACCCTTGCCCTATCCTTAGTCCTAGCTCTAACCCTAGATCTAACTCTAACTTGAAATCTAACCCTAACCCTAAGCCTAAGCCAAACACTAAAACTAGCCCTAACCCTAATGCTAATGATAAAACTAGCCCTAACCCTAACCCTAGCTGTAAAGCAAACTGAGCAATAGCCCTAACCATAAACCTTAACTTAAACCAAACCTTAACACTATACCTAGACCTAACAATAGCCTTAATTCGAGTCCTAACCCTAACCTTAAATCTAACCCTGAACCTGACTCATATCCTAACTCTCACCCTAGCTCCAAACACCCTCCTAACCTTAAACTGAAACCTAAAAGTAAACCTATTCCTAATTCAAGTCCAACCCTAACACTGACCCTGACTCATATCCTGACACTAACCCTAGGTCTAAATATCATCTTAACCTTAAACCTAACCCTAACACCAGACCTACCCCTAACCCTAACCCTAAAACTAGCCCTAATTATAACCCTAGTACTTACATTAGCCATAACCTAGCCCTAGCCCTAACTTAACCCAAAACCTACCCTAATCTGAGCCCTAAACCGAGGTTTAACTATAACCATAACCATAACTCTAAATCTAGCACTAAGAATAACCATAACCTTAGCTCTAACCCTAGCTCTAACCCTATCCATTACCCTAACCATAATCCTAATGCTAATGTTAACCCTAGGCCTAAACCTTACCATATCCCTAATCCTAACCCTATCCATTACTCTAAACCTAACTTAAAACTTAAACCTAACTATATCCTTTCCCTAATCCTAAACCTATGCTAATTCGAGCCCTAAATTTAAACCTTAACTTATGCCAAACACTAATGATGACCCTGACCCAAACAATACCATTAGCTCTAAACCTGACTGAAACTCTAAACCTAACCCTTCACTACATCTAACCTAACCCTAAACTATCTTTAATTGTAAAGCTGGACCTGAAATTAGCCCTAGCTCTAAACCTAGCCTTAATCCTAACTCGAACGATAACCTGAGGTTTAACCCTAATTCTAACACTCGCCCTAGCCCTAAAGCTAGCTATAACCCCATGCCTTACCCTAAACCTAACAATAACCCTAAACCTAACCATAATCTTAAACCTAACCATAACCCTTGCCCTAACCCTAGGCCTAACCCTAACACTAAGCCTAGCACTAACCCTAATTTAGTCCTATCCTAACCCTAAACTTAGCCTTAAGACTAACTCTAACTCTTGCCGTAGCCCTAGCCCTAGTTCTATCCTTAGCCCTAGCCCAAACCTGGATCTAAACCTAACTCTAAATTTAAACCTAACTCTAAATTTTACCATAACCATAATCCTAAACCAAACCCTAACACTAGCCCTAACAATAATGCTAATCCTAAAACTTGCCTTACCCCTAGCCCTAGCCTTAAAACAAAACCAAGCCATATCCCTAACCCTAACCCTTAAACTAAACCAAACCATAAACCTACACCTAGCCCTAACCCTAACTCTAAAAATAACTCTGACCCTGACCCTGATCCTAACACTAATCCTAGCTCGAAACATCACCCTAACCTTAAATTAACCGTAACACCAGACATTTCCTTAGCCCTAACCCTAAAACTAGCCCTAATCTTAACCCTAGTTCGTACATTAGTCATTGTGATAACACTAGCCCTAACCGTAACACAAATTCTACTCCTAATTTTAATCCTAACCCTATCTTAAACCCTAATGTTAACCCTAACTAGCCATAACCCTAACCCTAAACTGAGCCCTATCACTAACTCTAACCTTATCCCTTACCCTAAGACAAACTCTAAACCAAATGATAACCCTAGCCCTAACGCTAATCCAAAGCCTAACTTAAACACTAACAGTATTACGAGTCCTAACCCTAGCCCTCATTCTAGTTCTAACCCTAACCTTGACCCTTATTCTGATCCTAACAGTAACCCTAGGTCTAAACCTGACTCTAACCCTAAACCAGACCCTAACACTAGCCCTACTGGTAAGCCTATTCCTATACTGTACCATAACACTAGATCTAGACCCAAAACTAATCCTAAATATAGCTATAATTCTAGCCCTAGAACTAAACAAAACCCTAGCTCTAGCCCTAACAATAACCCTTAACCTAAACTAAACACTTACCCTACCCCTAGACCTAACATTAGTCCTAATTCTGGCTCTAACCCTAACCCTTATCCTATCTGGAACAATGACCCTGACACTAACATTAACCTATCTCTAAACCTGACCCTAACCCAAAACCTAGTCCTAATACTAGACCTAGCCATAACCCTAACTCTAATACTAGCCCTAAACATAACCCTAGCCCTAACACTATTTTAACCCTATCTTAACCCTAACAGTAGCCCTAACCCTAACCATAGTCCTAATCCTAGCCCTAAACCTAACACAAAAACCAGCCATAATCCTAGGCCTAAACTTAGCCCTAAGCATAACCCTAACCTTAACCCTAACCGTAGCCCTAACACTAACACTTGGCTTAGACCTAACCCTAGCTCAAAGCCAAACCCTTACCCTAAACAAAACCCTAGCCCTATACTAAACCATAACCCTAACCCTAGCTCTTATTCTAACCTTAATCCTAGCTCAAACTTTAGTTCTAACCCTGTCAATTACCCTAACCCTAAACCTAACCCTAATTATAACCCTATCCCTAACACCAAACCTAACCCTAAACATAAACATATCCCAAGACCTAACCATAAACCTAAACCTCACCATAGCCCTAGAACTAGCAAAAACATTAAGCCTTACACTAAACCTAATCCTAAGACTAGCCCTAAATCATAACCTAACCCTAACCCTAACCTTAAATATAACATTATCCATTACCCTAAAACTAACACTAACAGTAATGAAAACTCTAGCCATAACCCAAACCCTAAACCAAAACCTAACCATAAACATATCTCTAGACCTGAACGTAAACATAACCCTCGCCCTAGCCATTACCCTAGCTCAAACACTAACCCTTACCCTAACTTAACCATAACCCTAGCCCTAAGCCTAACACTTACCGTAAACCAAACCCTAGCCCTATCCCTAAATGTAACTCTAATTATAGACTTAATCCAAACCATAACCTAGCCCTAACCCTAGCTCTAAATCTATCCATTTTACTAAACATAACCCTAACCTAATGCTAACCTTAACCCTATTGCTAAACCTAACCCATCCATTACCCTAAACCTTAACTGAAATCTAAACCTAACCCTATCCATTACCCTAACCCTAAGCCTAAACCTAACATGAATTCAAGTCCTAAACCTAAACTTTGACCAAAACAAAATGCTATCTCTGACCCTAACCCTAATAATACCCCTAACTCTAAATCTGACCCTTACCCGAAACATAGCTCTGACACTAGACCTAGCAATAACCGAACCCTAAAACTATCCTTATCATAACTCTAGACTTGACATTAGCCCTAGCCTAGTTCTAGCACTTAACCTAAAAGAAACCCAGGCCCTAAACCTCGCCTTAATCCTAACCTAAACACTATCCCTAGCCCTAATCCTAATTCTAACCCTCACCCTAGCCCTAAAGCTAGGTATAACCCCACCCATTCCCCTAAACTTAATCCTAACTCAAATGCTAACTCTACCCCTAGGCCTCTTCCTAACACTAACCTTAGCACACTCATCCTAGCCCTATTTTAGCTTTAACCCTAACACCAAGCATAAGCATAGTCCTAAATCTATATCTAACTCGCATCCTAGCCATTTCCCTAGTTCTAACCCTTTCCCTTACCATACCACTCACCCTAGCCCTAACCCTAACCCTGGATCTAACCCTAACTCTAAATATAATCCTAACCCTAAGCTTACATCTCACCCTAATACTAGCCCTAACCCTAACACTAATTCAAAATCTAGCCCTAACCCTAGCCCTAGCCTTAAAAGAAAACCGAGCCATAGGCCTAACCCTAACCCTAATGCATAGAAGTCAAGATGAGTGAAACCTGAAAACATAAACTGTTCCTGACAGTGAACCTTGAGCGGAGAAGGTCCAACCTCGGAAACATAGTAATGCTAGGTAAAAGATGAATCCTGACCGGTATCAAAGAAATTTGAACCAAACTAACTCTAAACCGAACATTAGTTCTAACCCTAGCCTTAACCCTAATCTGAAAACTACGCCTTTCCTGTTTATAGAGCTTGATCATAAAAGTCCCAAACTTGGGGTGCCTAGTAGGGTAAGTTAACAGATGAATCCTGCCCAGTATCAAAAATTATGACCAATATTTGGGGAAGGTGTTTCAGTACATGCATATTTACCCTGTTTTCTCCTAATGTGCTTGCTCTTGGATAAATTGTTTATTCATGCTTCAGCTTAAGATACTTTCACAAGGAAAAAAAAAAAAAAAAACAGAGCATGCCGACAGTGAAGTGATTGAGTGTGTGAAGTTTCAGGCAGCTAGCACCAACCCTGTTTGATTGCCAGCTCCATTTCCATTCACACCTATAGGCCATAATGTAGTGAAAACTAAAAATTCAAACTTTCCTGATACTGAACCATTGAACCTTGAAGGCCCAAACTTGGGGAGCCTACTAAGGTTGGTCAAAGATGAATCCTGTACAGTATCAAAGTAATCTGACCAAAAAAATTCAAAGCTCCTTCAGTACATGTGTATTTTGCTTGCTCCTAAAGCACTCAGAGACAAAGCTGTTTCTTTCTACTTCAGCTTAGAGATACTTCACAGGAAACAAACCAGAGAATATTCACTGAGAACTGATTGCGTGAAGTTTCAAATAGCTAGCACAAACCCTGTTTGATTTCCAGCTTCATTTTTGTTCACCCCTATGGGGCAAAAAGAAGAGAAACATGAAAATTGAAACTGTTCCTGAGAGAAAACCCTTTTACGTAGGAGGCCCAAACATTTGGAGTATAGTCAAAATAGGAAAAAGGTGAATCCTGCCCAGTATCATACAAATTAAAAAAAAAAAAAATTAACTTTAACCCTAACACCTGGTCTAAACCTAATCCTAAAACTAAGTCTAACCCTAAACCTAATCTGTTTAGAGAAACTTTGATCATAGAAGTTTTGAAATTGGGGAGTCTAGTGGTGCAAGCTTACAGATGAATCATGGGCAGTTTCAAATAAATCTGACAAAATAATTGGGTGAGCTATTTCAGTACATGCATATTTCCCTGTTTTCTCCCAAAGTGTTCTCAGATAAATTCGTATTGCATGCCTCAGCTTATTGCTTATTACTCATTACACAAGGAACAAACCAGAGAGTGCCCACAGAGAACTGATTGAGTGTGTGAAGTTTTAAGCAGTTAGCACCAACCTTGTTTGATTTCCAGCTCCATGTCAATTTACCATGTAGGTCAAATTGCAGTGAGTCCGTAAAATACAAATTGTTCCTGTCAGCAAACAATTGAACCGAGAAGGTCAAAATCTGTGGAACATAGTAAGGCTAGGTAAAAATGTATCCTGCCCAGTATCAAATAAATTTGAACAAGACAAACTCTAACCCTAACACTAGACCTAACTCTAACCTAGCCTGTTTAGAGAACCTTTGATCATAGAAGTCTCAAAGATGAGGAGCCTCGTGGGGCAAGCTAAGAGATGAACCCTGCCCAGTATGAAAGAATTCTGACCAAATGATTGGGGGAGGTAGTTCAGTACATGCATTTTTTTCCTGTCATCTCCTAAAATGCCCTCACATAGTGTTGTTTTTGCATGTCTCATCTTTGGGATACTTTCACAAGGATAAAACCAGAGTGTCCTCACAGAGAACTGATGGAGTGTGTGAAGTTTCAAGCCACCAGCAAAAACCCTGCTTGATTTCCAGCTCCATTTCCATTTACCCATATAGGTCAAAATGAAGTGAAATCTAAAAAAAATAAAAATAAAAATAAAAAAACTGAAATACTGACAGCAAACCAGTGAACCTAGAAGGCCCAAACCAGGGTAAGATAGTAAGGCTAGGTAAAAGATAAATCCTGCCTAGTATCAAAGAATTTTTGAACAAAACTACTGTAAACCTAACACTAGATCTATCCTTAATCTTAACCCTACAGCTCACTCTAGCCTGTTTAGAGAACCTTTGATCATAGAAGTCCCAAACTAAGGGAGCCTAGTGGGGCAAGCTAACACATGAATCCTTTACAATATCAAAGAAATCTGAGTAAATAATTGGGGGAAGTGTTTCAGTATATGCACATTTCCTTTATTTCTCCAAAAGTGCTCTGGGATAAAGTTGCTTTGCATGTTTCAGCTGAGGGCAACATTCACAAGGGACAAACCAGAGAGTGCCCACAGAGAACTGATTGAGTGTGTGCAGTTTCAAGCAGCTAGCACCAACCCTGTTTGATTTAATGCTTCATTTATCTTCAACAAAATAGTTCAAAATTAAGTGAAACCTTAAAATACAAACTGTTTCTGACAGCAAACCATTGGACCGAGAAGGCCCAAACCAGGGAACATTGTGAGGCTAGGTAAAAGATGAATCTGCCCAGTATCAAAGATACATGACTCTAACCCGAACACTAGGTTTAAACCTAGCCCTTACCCTAACCATAAACCTAACCCTAATCTGTTTAGAGAACCCTTTATCATAGAAGTCCCAAATTAAGGGAGCCTAGTGGGGCAAGCTAACTGATGAATCTTGTGCAGTATCAAAGAAACCTGACCAAATAATTTGAGGAGGTAGTTCAGTGCATGCATATTTTCCTGTTGTCTCCAACAGTACTTTTGGATAAATATATTTTTGAATGTTTCAGCTTTGGAATAGAATTTCTGTAGTTTTAGGGTTAGAGTTAGGGTGAGGTCTAGGATTATCATTAGGGTTAGGGTTAATTTTAGTGTAATGGATATGGTTTGATTTAGGTTTAGGTTTAGGGTTAGGGTTAGATTGAAGTTTAGGCTTAAGGTTAGGGTTATGTTTAGGTTTATGGTAAGGGTTAGGTTTTGAGCTAGGGTTAGGGTTATAGCGAGTGTTAGGTTTAGGGTTAGGTCTAGGTTTAGTTTTCTGGTTAGGGTTAGGTTTATTGTTAGGGTTAAGGCTAGGGTTACCAATAGGTTTAGGGTTAGGTTTAGTGTATTTTGTAGGTTTAGAGCTAGGGTTAGGGCTAGGGTTAAGGTTAGCATTAGGGCTAGGGTTAGGGTTAGATTTATGGATATTTCTAGGTTTATGTTTATGGTAAGTGTTAGGCTTTGAGCTAGGGTTGGGCCTAAGGCTAGGGTTAAGTTAGGATTAGGGCTAGGGTTAGGGTTAGGGTAATGCTTAGGGCTAGGTTAAGGCCTAGGATTAGCTCTAGGTTTTGTGTTAGGTTTAGGCCTAGGGTTAGGGCTGTGGGTAATGTAAGAACTAGGGATATGAGTAGGGCTAGTTTTAGGGTTAGGGATATGGCTAGGTCTAGTGTTAGGTTTATATTTTTGGTTAGGGTCAGGTTTAGAGGTAGGTTTAATGTTAAAGGCTGGTCAGTGTTTATGTTAGAGTTAGAGTTAGAGTTAGGGTTATAGCCAGAATTAGGACTAGGTTTAGGTCTAGGGGTAGGTGTAGTGTTTGGTTTAGGGTAAGGGTTATTGTTAAGGCTAGGACTAGGTTTTTGTTTAGGTCTAGGGCTAGAGTTAAGGCTAGATTTAGGATTAGATTTAGGTCTAAGGCTAGTGGTAGAGTTAGGTTTAGGAATAAGTTTATCGGTAGTGCCAGTTTTAGAGTTTAGTCTAGGGTTAGGGTCAGGTTTAGACCTAAGTTTAGTGTTAGGTTCAGAATAAGGGTCAGGGTTAGCATTAGAGTTTGGGATAGGATAAGACCTAAAATGAGGGCTAGGTTTAGAACTATTAATGGGGTTAGGATTTGGGTTAGCCTAAGGATTAGGGATAGGTCTAGGGTTACCATTAGGGTTAGGGTTATGCTTAGGGTAAAGGATAAGGTTAGAGCTAGGGTTAGGGGTACAGTTAGGGTTAAGGTTAAAGCTAGATTTAGAGCTTGGATTAGGGCTTGTTTTTGTTGTAGGGTTAGGGCTAGGGTTAGGGCATTGGCTAATGTTAGAACTAGAGTTACAATTAGGGTTAGTTTTAGGGTTAGGGTTAAGAGTAGGTCTAGTGTTAGGGTTAGGTTTAAGGTAAGGGTGATATTGAGAGCTAGGGTTAGTGTTAGGATATGAGTCATGGTCAGGGTTAGGGTTAGGACTCAAATTAGCGATAGAGTTACTGTTAGGTTTTTATTTAAAGTTAGGATGGGGTCTAGAGCTAGGGTGAGCATTAGGATACGAGTTTGTGTCAGGGTTACTTTTAAGGTTAAGGTAAGGAGCCGAATTTAGGGCTAGGGTTAGGTCTAGATGTAGTGTTACTGTGTTTTAAGTTAATGTTTAGGGTTAGGGCTATTGCTTGGTTTTGTTTTACTGCTAGGGTTAGGGTTATTGCTAATTTTATGATTAGCATAAGGGTTAGGGCTAGTGTTAGTTTTAGGCTGAAGCTTAGGTTTAGGGTTAGATTTAGATTTAGGGTTATATCTAGGTTTAGGGTTAGGACTGAGGATAGGGCAAGGGTTAGGGCTAGGGTCAGATTATGGTATGTAATAGGATTAAAACTAGGGATAGAGCTAGTGTGAGTTAGAGTTAGTCTTAGGGCTTGGGTTAGGGAAATGGATAAATTAGGGTTAGGGTTAGGTCTAGGGTTAGTGTTCAGCTTAAATATAGAGTAGGGTCTGAGTCACTATTAAGTTTAGGTAAAGAGAGAATGTTGTAACTAGGTTTAGAGGTAGGGTGATATTTAGAATTAGGGTTAGAGCTTGGGTTATGGTTAGGGTTATGATTAAGACTAAGTTTAGTGCTGGGATGAGGGCTAGTATTTGTTTTAGGGTTAGGGCTAGGATTTGGGGTATGGCTAATTTCAGGTCTAGAATTATGTTTAAAGATAATTTTATGTTTAGGATTATGGCTACATCTAGTGTAAGGGTTAGGTTTAGGGGTAGGGTCAGGTTTAGGGCTAGGGGTCTTTTTATGGAAAAGCTCTCGGTTAAGGTTTGGGATAGGTTAAGGTCTAAAGTTAGGGATTGAATTAGCATTAGGGTTAGGGTTAGAGTAATGATAGGGTTAGTATTAGGGCCCAGGTTAGGTTTAGGGTTATGGATAGAAATAGGATTAGAGATAGCTTTAGGTTTAGACCTAGGGTTAGCATTAGGGTTAGGGTTATGTTTATGGTAATGGATAGGGTTAAACTAGGGTTGGGGCTAGGGTTATGGTTATGATTAGGGCTAGGGTTATGATTAGGGATTGGGTTAAGTTTAAAGCTCAGGATAGGGCTCAGATTATGGCTAGGTTTCAGGTTAAGTTAGTGCTATGGTTAGAGTTATGGCTAATGTAAGTACTAGACTAACATTTAGGGCTAATTTTAGGGTTAAGGTTAGGGCTAGGTTGAGTGTTAGGGTTAGGTTTTAGGTCAGGGTGATGTTTAGAGCTAGGGTTAATATTAGTGTCAGAGTCAGGGTCAGAGTTAGTTTTAGGGTTCGTCTTAAAACTCGAATTAGGTCTAGGGTTAGGGGTAGGTGTATGGTTAGGGTTTCATTTAGTTTAAGGATTAGTGTTAGAGCTATGGCTCAGTTTTGTTTTAGGCTAGGGCTAGGGTTAGGGCTAGTTTTAGGATTAGTTTTAGGCGTAGGGCTAGTGTTTGGGTTAGGCTTAGGCTTCAGATTAGGGTTAGATTTAGAGATAGGTGTTGATCTAAGGTTAGTGCTAGGGCTAAGGATAGGGCAAGGGTTAGGACAACGGTTAGGGCTAAGGTTATGTTTATGGAAGGAATAGGGTTAGAACTAGTGATAGGGCTAGTGTGAGAGTTAGAGTTCATCTTATGGCTAGGTTTAGGGTTATGGTTAGGGATAGGGCTAAATTAGGGCTAGGGTTAGTGTGAGGTATAGTCCTAGGTTTAGGGTTAGAGTTAGGGTTACGTTTAGTTTAAAGGAATGGGTTATAGCAAGATTGAGGTCTTGGTGAGGGTTAGTATTAGGGTTAGGGCCAGGGTTAGGGTTAAGGTTATGATAAAGGTTAGGGTTTAGGGCTAGGATGAGAGCTAGTGTTTGTATTAGGTTTAGGGCTAGTAGTAGGTCTGGGTCTAATGTTAGGTCTAGGGTTACAATTAGGGATACATTTAGTGTTAGGTTTATGGCTTGGTCCAGTGTAAGGGTTAGGTTTAGGGTAAGGGTCAGTTTTAGAGCTAAGGACATTATTAGGGTCAGAATGAAGGTTAGGGCTTGGGTTAGGTTAGGGTTTAAGTTTAGGGCTCAAATTAGCATTAGATTTAGGGTTAGGGTAATGACAGAGTTAGGTTTAGGGTTTAGTTTTGGTTTAGTGTAATGGGGAGGGTTAGGGTTAGGCCTATGGTTAGCATAAGGGTTAGGGTTATCATTAGGGTATTGGATAGAGTTTGACCTAAGTTTAGGGGTAGGGTTATGTATAGAATTAGGGATTTTGTTTGGGTTAGTGTTAGGTTTAAGTTAAGGGTTAAAGCTAGGATAAGGACTCAGATTAAGGCTAGGTTTTGGGTTAGGTTCGGGCCAGGGTTAAGACCATGGCTAATGTACAAAGTAACTAGTGCTAGTTATGAGGTTAGGGTTAAGGCTAGGTCTGGTGTTAGGGTTAGATTTATGGTTACAATAATTTTAGAGTTAGGTTTAGTGTTAGGGTCAGAGTCAATGTCAGTGTTAATTTTCAGGTTAGGACTAGAATTAGGGATAGGGTTATGGATAGGGTTGGGGCTAGGTGTAAGGTTAGGGTTTAGTTTAGGTTAAGGGTTAAGATTAGGGCTATAACTCGGTTTTGTTTTAGGGCTAGGTTTAGGGCTAAGATTAGGTCTAGGTTTAGGGTGATGGTAAGGGAAAAGGTTAGAACTACCCTATAGGTCTAAAATAAGAGTTATAGTTAGTCTTAGGGCTAGGGTTATGTTTAGTTTTAGGGATAGGGCTAAGTTAGGTCTGGCATTAGGGCAAGTGTTAATGTTAGAGTTAGGCCTAGGGTTAGGGCTAGGTTTAGTGTTAGGGTTTGGATTAGGGTTAGGATTAGGGTAAGGGATGAGTTTAAACCTAGTTTTAGGGATAGGGTGAGGGTTAGAATTAGTGTTAGGTTTAGGGTTAGGGTTATGATGAAGGTGAGGATTATGTCTAGGATGTGGGTTAAGGTTTGTGTTAGGGTTAGGACTAGGATTAGAGCTAGGGCTAATGTCAGGTCTAGGGTTAGAGTTAGGGATAGTTTTAGGGTTAGGTTTATATCTAGGTCTATTGTAAGGGTTAGTTTTATGGTTAGGGTCAGGTTTAGAGCTAGGGGTATTATTAGGGTCATGTTTAGGTTTTAGGTTAGGTTATGGTTTATATTTAAGGCTCAAATTAACATTAGGTTTAGTGATAGGTTAACAATAGTTTTAGGTTTAGGGTTCAAGTTAGGTGTAGGGTAATGGATAGGGTTAGAGATGGGCATAGGATTAGGGTTTGGTCTAGGGTTAGCATAAGGGTTAGGTTTATCCTTAGGGTAATGGATAGGGTTAGAGCTAGGATTAGGGCCAGGGTTATGCTTAGGATTAGATCTAAGTTTAGGCTTAGGCTTAGGGTTAGGGCTTTGGTTAGCGTTAGGTTTAGCTTTAGGGTTAAAGATAGGGTAGGCATTGGATTAGGGATAGGTTATTCAATAGGTTAGGGCTATGGCTAAATGAAGAACTTGTTATGATTAGGGCTAGTTTTAGGGTTAATGTTAGGGCTAGGTATAGTTTCAGGGTTAGTGTGATGTTTAGAGCTAGGGTTAATGTCAGGGTAAGTGTTCAGATTAGGATTATGGTTAGAATTAAAGCCAGAATTAGGACTAAGATTAGGTCTAGGTTAAGAGTTAGTATTTGGCTTAGGCTAAGGGTTATTATTAGGGCAAGGTCTAGGTTTTTCTTTAGGTCTAGGGCTAGAGTTATGGCTAGATTTAGGATTAGGTTTAGGTCAAGGGCTAGTGTTAGAGTTTGGTTTAGGGTTAGGTTCAGGTTTACACCTACGATTAGTGTTAGGGTCAGAATAAGGTTCAGGGTTAGGGTTAGGGTTTGGGTTATGGTTAGAGCTAGCATGAGGGCTAGAGTTATGACTAGTAATAGGATTAAGATTTGGGTTAGGTTAAGGATTAGGGTTAGAATTAGGATTAGAATTAGTGTTAGGGTTTGCTTTAGGGTAAGGGATAGAGATAAAGCTAGGGTTAGGACTATGGTTAGGGTGAAAGCTAGGTTTAGAGCTCAGATTAGGGCTAGTTTTTGTGTTAGGATTAGGGCTAGGGTTAGAGTAATACCTAATGTAAGAACTAAGGTTACAATTAGGGTTCATTTTAGGGTTATGGTTAGGAGTTAGACCTCTAGTTTTAGGATTAGGTTTAAGGCTAGGGTGATATTTAGAGCTAGTGTTAGTGTTAGGTTAGTAGTCAGGGTCAGGGTTAGTTTTAAGGTTAAGGTTAGGATCAAATTACGGCTAGGGTTACTGTAAGTGTTTGGTTTAAGGTTAGGATGGTGTTTACAGCTAGGGTGAGTGTTAGGATATGAGTCAGAGTCATGGTTAGTATTCAGGTTAAGGTTGGACTCGAATTAGGGCTAGGGTTAGGTCTAGGTGTAGTATTAGGATTTGGTTTAAGTTAAGGTTTAGTATTAGGGCTATTGCTTGGTTTTGATTTACTGCTAGGGTCAGGGTTAGGGCTAGTTTTACGAGTAGCGTTAGGGTTAGGGCTAGTGTTTATGTTAGGCTGAGGCTTAGGGTTAGAGTTAAATTTAGAGTTAGGGATAGATCTAGGGTTATGGCTAGGAATAAGGACAGGGCAAGGTTTATGGCTAGGGTTAGAGCTAGAGTTAGGGTTATGGTAATGGATAGGGTTAGAACTAGGGAAAGGGCTAGTGTGAAAGTTAGAGTTAGTCTTAGGGCTAGGGTTAGGGTTAGGGATAGGGTTAAATTAGGGCTAGAATTAGGGCTAGGGTTATTGTTCAGCTTAGGCCTAGCATTAGGTTTAGGGTTAGGGTTAAATTTAGGGTAAGGATTGGCATTATAGCTAGGTTTAGAGGTTGGGTGAGGGTTAGAATTAGGGTTAGGCCTATGGTTAGGGTTAGGGTTTTGATTAAGGCTGGTTTTAGGGCTGGGATGAGGGCTAGATTTTTGATTTAGGGTAGGGCTAGTATTAGGGCTAGGACTAATATCAGGTCTAGGGTTATGGGTAAAGATAGAATTAGGGTTAGGTTTATGGATACAGGTAGTTTAAGGGTTATGTTTAGTTTTAGGTCAGGTTTAGAGCTAGGCATATTATTAGGGTCAGGGCCTTGGTTAGGGTTTGGGATAGGCTGTGGTTTAAATTTAGGGCTTGAATTAGCATTAAGGTTAGGGTTAGGGTAATGATAGTTGAGGTTTAGGGTTTAGGTTTTGATTAGGGTAATGGATAGGGCTAGGATTAGGGATAAGGTTAGGTTTAGGCCTAAGGTTAGCATTAGTGTTAGGGTCATAGTTATGGTGATAGATAGGGTTAGAGCTAGGGTTAGGGCTTGGGTTATGGTTAGGATTAGGACTAGGGTTAGGGTTAGTGTTAGGGTTAAAGCTTGGGTTAGGTCTTGAATTAGGGCTAGGTTTTGTGTTAAGTTAGTGCTAGGGTTAGGGTTATGGCTATTGTATGTACCAGGATTACATTTAAAGCTAAATTTAGGTTTAGGGTTGGGGCTAGGTCTAGTGTTAGGTTTACATTTAGGGTTAGGGTGATCTTTAGAGGTAGGGTTAGTGTTATGGTCAGATTCAGGGTCAGGGTTAGTTTTTGGTTCAGCTTAAAACTCGAATTAGGGCTAAGTTTAGGGTTAGGCTTAGGGTTTGATTTAAGTTAAGGGTAAGGTTCAGTGCTATATCTGGGAATTGTTTTAGGGCTAGGGCTAGGATTAGGGCTAGTTTTAGGATTAGCATTAAGGTTAGGCTAGTTTTAGGTTTAGGTTTAGGCTTAGGGTTAAAGTTAGATTTAGAGTTAGAGTGAGATCTAGGTTAGGGCTAGGGCTAAGGATAGGGCTAGGGTTAGGGCTAGGTTTATTGTTCCAGTAAGTTATAGGTTTAGAACTAGGGATGGGGCAAGGGTGAGAGTTAGAGTTAGTCTTAGGGCTAGGGTTAGGGCTAAGGTTATGGATAGGCGTAAATTAGGGGTAAGCTTAGGGCTAGGGTTAGGGCTAAGATTAGCACTAGGGTTAGTGTTAGGGTTAGGCCTAAGGTTAGGGTTAGGGTTAGGATTAAGGCTAGGTCTAGGGCTAGGATAAGCCCTGGGGTTTGTGTTATGGTTAGAGCTAGGATTAGGGCTAATGCTAATGTCAGGTCTAAGGTTACGGTTGGGGATAGATTTAGAATGTTTTATGGCTAGGTCTAGTGTAATGTTTAGGTTTAGGGTAAGGGTCAGGTTTAGAGCTAGGGGAATTATTAGGGTAAGGTTCAGGGTTAAAGTTTGTTTGAGGTTAGGGTTTAGGGTTAGGGCTCTAATTACCTTTAGGGTCAGGGTTAGGGTTAGTTAAGGGTTCAGTTTAGGTTTAGGGTAATTGATAAAGTTAGGGTTAGCAATAAGTCTAGAGTTAGCATTAGGGTCAGGGTTATGGTTCGGATAATGGATAAGGTTAGAGCTAAGCTTAGGGCTAGGTTTATGGATAGAAATAGGTCTTGAGTTAGGGTTAGGGTTAGGGTTAGATCCAGGGTTTGGGTTAGGGTTATGTTTAGTGAAAGTATTGGGTTTTGAGCTTGGTTTAGGGCTAGAGCGAGTGTTAGGTTTAGGGTTAGGTCTAGGGATAAGATTACAGTATGGTTAGGGTTAGGGTTAGGATTAGGGATATGGTCATCTTCAGAGGTAGTGCTAGGGTTAGGGTAATAGATACGATTAGATGTAGGTTTAGGTTAATGGTTAGAGTTAGATTGAGGTTTAGGCTTAGAGTTAGGGTTTTGGTTATGGTTAGGTTTATGATAAGGGTTAGGGTTTGAGCTAGGGTTAGGTCTATGGTGAGGGTGAGGTTTAGGGTTAGGTCTACGATTAGATTTTTTGGTTAGGTTTAGGGTTAGGGTTAGGCCTAGGGTTATCAATAGAGTTAGGGTTATGTTTAGGGTAATGGGTATCTTTAGAGCTAGGTTTAGTGCTAGAGGTAAGGTTAGGATTAGGGCTAGGTTTAGAGTTAGATTTAGGGATAGGTGTAGGTTTATATTTAGGGTAAGGGTTAGTTTTGAGCCAGGGTTAAAACTAAGGCGAGGGTTAGGGTAGGGTTAGGGCTACAGTTTGTGTTATGGTTACGCCTAAGGATAGGTTAAGGTCTAGGATAAGATCTAGGTTTTGTGTTAGGTTTAGGCCTAGGGGTAAGGCTATGGGTAATATAAAAGCTAGGGTTATGATTAGGGCTAGTATTAGGGTTAGAGTTATGGCTAGGTCTAGTGTTAGGTTTAGATGATGGTTAGGCTCAGGTTTAGAGATAGGTTTACTGTTAAAGGCAAGGTCAGTGTTCAGGTTAGCTTTAGGGTTATGGTGAAAGCCAGAATTAGGACAAGGTTAGGTTTAGGGGTAGGCTTAGTGTTTGTTTTAGGTTAAGGGTTATTGTTAGGGCTAGGACTAAGTTTTGTGTAGGTCTAGGGCTAGAGTTATTGCTAGATTTAGGATTTGGTTTAGGTTTAGGGCTAGTGTTAGGGTAAGGTTTAGGTATAAGGTTACTATAAGGCTTATTTCAGGGTTTGGTTTAGGGTTAGGTTCAGGTTTAGACCTATAATTAGTGTTAGTGTCAGAATAAGGGTGAAGGTTAGGGTTAGGTTTGGGGTTAGAATTAGAGCTAGAATGAGTGCTTGTGTTAGGACTAGAAATAGGGTTAGGCTAAGGATTAGGATTAGGACTAGGGTTAGCATTATGGATAGGGTTTGGCTTAGGGTAAGGGATACGGTTAGGGCTAGAGTTAGGGTTAGGTTTAGGACTAGGGTTAGGGTTAGTGTTAAATCTAGTGTTAGGGCTCAGATTAGGGCTATTTTGTGTTAGGGTTAAGGTTAGAATTAGGGCAAAGGCCAATGTAAGAACTATGTTTATGATTAGGGTTAGTTTTAGGGTGGGTTTTGGGCTGGTCTAGTGTCAGCACTAGCTTTAGGGTTAGGGCGATATGTTTAGTTATGATTAGTTTTAGGCCTAGGACTTGAATTAGAGCTAGGGTTATTGCTAGTTGTAGGATTAGGGTTTGGTTTAGGTTAAGGTTTTTGTTATAGAAATGGCTCGATTTTGTTTTAGGGCTAGGAGTAGGGTTAGGGCTAGTTTTAGGATTAGCAATGATATTTGGGCTAGTGGTAGGGTGAGGTTTAGTCTTAAGTTTAGGGTGAGATTTAGAATTATGGTTAGATCTAGGGTGAGGGCTATGGCTTTGATGAGGGCTAAGGTTAGGGCTAAGGTAACGGATAGGGTTAGAAATAAAAATAGGTCTAGTGTGAGAGTGAGTTAGTCTTAGGATGAGGGTTAGGGGTAGGGTTAGGGTTAGGGCTAAATTAGGGCTAGGATTAGCGTTACTGTTAGTGTTCGTGTTAGGCCTATGGTTAAGGCAAGGGTTAGGTTTTGTGTAATTGTTAGGGTTAGGGTTAGTTTTGGGGCATGTGATGGGCTTATAGTTAGGTTCAGGGCTCGGTCGAGGGTTAAAATTCAGGATAGAGCCAGGGTGAGGGTTTGGATTAGGATTAAGTCTAGGTTTAGGGCTAGGATGAGGGCTAGGTTTTGTGTTAGGGTAAGGGCTAGGACTAATGTCAGGTCTAGGGTTATGGTTAGGGTTAGGTTTATGGCTAGGTCTAGTGTAAGGGTTGGGTTTAGGGTAAGGGTCAGGTTTAGAGCTGGGTATATTATTAGGGTCAAATTCCTGGTTAGGGTTTACTTTAGGTTAAGGATTAGGGTTAGGGCTCAAATTAGCATTAGTGTTAGATTTAGAGTAATGAATAGGATTAGGTTTAGGGTTGAGGTTAGGTATAGAGTAATATATAGGGTTAGTTTTAGGGTTAGTGCTAGGTTTAGGCCTAGGGTTAGCATTTGGGATAGGCTTATGTGTAGGGTAATGAATAGAGTTAGTGCTAGTGTTAGGGATTGGGTTAAAGTTAGGATTAGGACTAGGGTTAGGGTTAGGCCTAGGTTAGGTTTAGGTTAAGTGTTTATGGTTAGGGCTAGGGAGAGGTTTAGGGTTACAGTCAGGGCTATGGTTAGAATTAGGGTTAGAGTTAGGGCTAGGGTTAGCATTAGTGTTAGGGTTATATTTAAGGTAATGGATAGATTTTGAGGTAGGATTTCTGCTATGGTTACAGTTAAGATTAGGGCAAGTGTTAGGATTAGGGTTAGGGTTAGGGTTACATTTAGGGTCAGAGTTAAAGTTTGAGCTAAGGTTAGGGCTAGGCAAGTGTGAGGTTTAGGGCTAGGGCTAAGGTTAGGACTAGGCTAAAAGCTAGTTTTAGTGCTACATTTAGGGCTAGGTTTTGTGAGGGGTTTATGGCTATGTTAGGACTATGGGTAATGTAAAACTAGGATTATGGTTATGGCTAGTTTTAAGGTTAGGGTTATGGATAGGTCTAGTGTTAGGGTATGTTTTGGGTTAGGATAAGGTTTAGAGCTAGGGCTTGTGTTAGGGTAAGGATCAGTGTTCAGGTTACATTGGATTTATGGTTAGGAGCACAATTTCACTAGGGTTAGTTCTAGGGGTATTGTTAGTCATTGCATTAGACTAATGGTTATTGTTAGTGCTGGAGCTGGGTTTATGTTTAGGGCTATGGCTAGATTTATGGCCAGATTTAGGATTAAATTTAGGTCTAGTATTAATGTTACTGTTAGGTTTATGTATAGGTTTACCCATAGGGCTAGTGTTAGTGTTTGGTTTAGGGTTAGGGTCAGGCTTAGACCTAAGGTTAGTTTTAGGGTCAGAATATGGGTCAAGGATAGGCTTAGGGTTTCGGTTAGGGTTAGAGATAGAATGAGGACTAGGGTTAGGAGTAGTAATAGAGTTAGTGTTTAGGGTAGGCTAAGGATTAGTGTAGCATTAGGGTGAGGGTTGGCATAGGGTAAGGGATAGGGTTAGAGCTAGGGTTAGGGTTAGGGTTAGGTTTAGGGTAAAAGCTAGGGTTAGGATTCAGATTAAGGCTAGGTTTTGTGTTAGGGTTAGGGCTACTGCTAATGTAAGACCTGGCATTATGATTAGGGCTAGTTTTAGGATTAGGGTTAGGGCTAGGTTTAGTGTTTGGGTTAGGTTTAGCGTAAGGGTGATGTTTAGAGCTAAGGTTAGTTTTAGGATCAGAGTCAGGGTCATTATTAGTTGTATGGTTAGGTTTAGGACTCAAATTAGGGCTAGGGTAAGGGCTAGGTGTAGTGTTACATTTTGGTTTAGGTTAATGTTTAGGATTAGATTAGAGCTGTAGCTCAGTTTTGCTTGAATGCTATGGCTATGGTGAGGGATAGTTTTCAAATTAGCATTAGGATTAGGGCTAGTGTTAGGTTGAGGTTTAGGTTTTAGGTTAGGGTTAGATTTAGAGTGAGGGTTAGATCTAGGTTTAGCACTAGGGCTAACTTTGGGGCTGGTTTAGGGCTAGGCTTTGGGTCATGGTAAGGGATAATGTTAAAACTAGGGCTAGGGCTATGGCAAGACATAGAGTTAGTCTTAGGGTTAGAGATATTATTAGATTTAGTGTTAGGGCTAAATTAGGTCTAGGATTAGAGCAAGGTTTAGTATTAGGGCTAGGCCTTGGTTTAGGGCTAGGGTTAAAATTACAGTTAGGGTATGGTATAATATTATAGCTAGATTAAGGCCTAGGGTGAGGGTTCACTTTAGGGTTAGGCCTAGTGATAGGGTTAGGGTTCGGATTTAGGCTAGGTTCAAGGCCAGGATTAGGGCTTTTTTTTTTTTTTTTTAAAGCAAAAGATCTAACATTAGGCCTAGCGCTAATGTTAGGTCTAGGGTTATGGTTAGGGATAGTTTCAGGGTTAGGTTTATGGCTATGTATAGTGTAAGGTTTAGGTTGAGAGTTAGGGCCACTTTGGGATAT